>NC_066512.1:28820761-28848261 GCF_024679095.1 Eriocheir sinensis
AAAGGCGACGTCTAGAGAGAGGGGAGGCGGTAGATGAGTGGTTAGCGTTCGCGTCCCGCCCGTGTGACAAACAAGCTGAAGACTACCCACATGTTGTCCTGAAGATCACCTGTCAACCCGGACAAAGATGAGCAACGGGGGCAGCATGAGCCAGGCAAGAAGGCGCTATTATAAACACTTCCCTGCGCCATAACGGACTGGGGCCGACCATGAGGTCCCACCAAGAAAGCCAACCGGCGCCATGGGTGAAACCGAAAAAACACTTCTGTAACATCATCATCACTTTAGTATTGCGCCATAACATCACGATTCCTCTAACATTATTTATCGCGCCGGTCTTCCGCCTGGTCAGTTTATTCGCTATAATATTCCAGCTTCCACTTATTTATTTGTTTGTTTATTTGTGAAGTGTAGGGCCGTGATAGCGATTTTAAATTCTCTCTTTCCCTGGTGCTTGTGTGAGGCTAGACTGGCTGGGCTCTCTCTTTCTCTATCTATCTCTGTCTATCTATCTATTTATTTATCCATCTATCTATCCATCTATCTATCTATCTATCTTTCTATCTGATTTTTTCTCTGTTCCAACTATTTCCTTTACTGCTCTTCCATTTCCTTCCCTTCCCTTTCCTCCCTTCCCCTCATATGTTCCTTTCTCTGATTTTTCTTCTTATCCTTTACCTAAATCTCCAATCTCCACTCTCTCTCTCTCTCTCTCTCTCTCTCTCTCTCTCTCTCTCTCTCTCTCTCTCTCTCTCTCTCTCTCTCTCTCTCTCTCTCTCTCTCTCTCTCTCTCTCTCTCTCTCTCTCTCTCTCTCTCTCTCTCTCTCCACACACACTCTTTAAGGAGCCTCAGATTCCCTCCAAATCCAGTTCATATCCATAAAGAGAAGAAATACAATGGGTTTCTATTTTTTTCATTCATTCTTTTCTTTGTCTATTATCATTTGCTTTCTTTGAATTTCCCGATACATTCACTGTTTTATTAAAGTCTTCATTATCTTTATTCATCTATATAATTCCTCGTGTCATATAAATTTTATTCACGGATATATTCAGTTATTTTATTTTATTTTATTTTAAGAAGAAGGCAAAAGCTTAAGGGGAACATACAAAGACAGAACAAAAAGGTCCGCAAATCGGGGCTCCGCAAAAGCAGACAAAAGGAGCGGCCAAAAGAGAGGTCATATTCGGGTGGAGGAGAGGTGCCTTGATACTCCTCGCGTGAAAGAGGTCACGTCGTAAGCAGAAGGAAATACCGCTGAAGGAAGGCTTTTCAAGATTTTATCAGTGAAAGGGATGAAAAAATGAAAATGCCGGTTAACTCTTGCATAAAGGATGTGGATATAGTACAGGGGTGAGCAGGAACAAAAAGTCGTGTGCAGCGGGACCGCGGGAGGGGGGTGGGGGGAGGCATGCAGTTAGAGAGTTCAGAAGAGCAGTCAGCATGAAAATATCGGTAGAAGATAGAAAGAGAGACAGAGAGAGTAGGAGACTGTCAGTAAGAGGAGAGGAGTTGATGAGACGAAGAGCCTTACTAAAGCTATTATACTCCACTCTGTCCTAGAGAGCTGTGTGTGTGGCGCCTCCCCCACACGTGAGGGGGGTTCGTGGTGCAGTGGTTAGCACACTCGGCTCACAATCGAGAGAGCCCGAGTTCGATTCTCGGGCGGAGTGGAAAAATTTGGGCGGCTTTTCCGATACCCTAAGCCCCTGTCCACCCAGCAGTGAATGGGTACCAGGTATTAATCGGGGGTTGTGTCCCGTCTCCTGGTGTCTGTTCCCTTCTATAATTCCTTCCCCTCCTGTCTCTCTCCGGCATATGACCACAGATGTTGCGCCGACTAAACGAAACTTTCCAACTTTTTCCCCCACACGTGAGATGCATACTTCATACGAGGGCGGACAAGGCCCCTGTATCCTCATTCATCTTTTGTTACTTTTCCGTCACAGTAATTTCGCGTTTCTTCGTGTTCCGTCTTGCTAAAAGGTCCCGAAAAAAATCTTCTTCATCCCACTAATTTTATCTGCAAGCAATTTTCTATGATAAATGGTTCTCTCTCTCTCTCTCTCTCTCTCTCTCTCTCTCTCTCTCTCTCTCTCTCTCTCTCTCTCTCTCTCTCTCTCTCTCTCTCTCTCTCTCTCTCTCTCTCTCTCTCTCTCTCTCTCTCTCTCTCTCTCTCTCTCTCACTTTACATTTGTCCCACTCCTTACTTTTTAGTGGAATTTAAAGTGCTCTTCAGGAGAGAGAGAGAGAAAAGGATAACTGGATAAGGAAAAAAAAAGAAATAAAATGAAAAAGAGGGAAGGGATGGGAAGGGAAGGGAAAAGAAAGAAAAGGAAGGAAAGGAAAGGAAAAGAAAGGCAAGGGAAAGAAGGGAAGGGAAGGGAAGGAAGGAAGGAAGGGAAGGAAGGAAGAGAGAGAGAGAGAGAGAGAGAGAGAGAGAGAGTCATTCCGTCCCTTTTCCTTAAGTATCACCTACATATTTTAATATTCCATTCCTCCTCCTCCTCCTCCTCCTCCTCCTCCTCCTCCTCCTCTTCCTACTCCTCCTTCTACTCTTTCTCCTCCTCTTCTTTCTCCTCTTCCTCCTTCTTCTCTTCTCCTCCTCTCCTCTTCCTCCTCCTCCTACTCCTCCTCCTTCCTCTTTCTCCTCCTCTTCTTTCTCCTCCTCCTCCTTCTTCTCTTCCTCCTCCTCCTCCTCCTCCTCCTCCTCCTCCTCCTCCTCCTCCTCCTCCTCCTCCTCTTCCTACTCCTTCTACTCTTTCTGCTCCTCTTCTTTCTCCTCTTCCTCCTTCTTCTCTTCCTCCTCTTCCTTCTCCTCCTCCTACTCCTCTTCCACCTTCTTCTACTCCATCATTTTCAGCGTCTCTTTTCCTCTTCTTTCTCCTTCTCCTTCTCCTCCTCCTCCTCCACGGCCTTCTACTTCATCATCATCATCATCATCTCCTCCTCCTCCTCCTTCTCCAACTCCTTTTCTTCCACTACAACATTATGGATCGAATATTTGAAACTTCTATTCATCTCTCTCTCTCTCTCTCTCTCTCTCTCTCTCTCTCTCTGTCTTCACCTCTCCTCCCTCCGCCCCCCCCCCTCCCCCCCACAGTCTAACCGATGCTTCACTTCACTGGTTCACTGACAGACTGCTTCGCTCACTGCTTCATACAGACCCGAACGAACAAACGAACGAACGAACTACTGACACCTCTACTGTTTCGAAGAGTCGGAGTCTCGAATTCTTGAGGTTTTTCTTTTTCTTTTTTTTTTTTAGTAATGGAAGAAACTGAAAGAAAAAAAAAGAAAAGAAAAGGGAAAGGAGTGAAATGATAGGTTTGGTGCAGAGAGAGAGAGAGAGAGAGAGAGAGTAAAGTTTAAGCCGCAAATCATTTCTCAACGTTCCCCTCCTCTCCGATTCCCGCGCCCTCCCCTTTTTCTCTCTTTCTCTTTCCTTCTCTTTTTCTGTCTATCTATCTATCTATCTGTCTACCTATCTATATGTCTATCTAGCTGTATCTGTCTATCTCTCTATCTATTTCTTCCATTTCTCTTCTTTTGCCTTTCATGTTTCCTTTTATCTCTTCTTCTCTTCCTCCTCCTCTCTCCTTTCTCTTTCTCTTTCCCTCTCTTTTTTCTGTCTATCTATCTATCTGTCTGTCTACCTATCTATATGTCCATCTATTTGTATCTATCTCTCTATCCTCTTCCTCCTCTCTCCTCTCTCCTTGCCTATCGTTCCCCTCCCCATCCCCCTTTCTGTATCTCTTCCTTTTGTTTACCTCTGATTCTTCTCCTTCCTCCTTCTCTTCTCCTCCTCCTTCTCCCCTTTTCCTTCTCTTCCTTCCCTACTAGATATATCCCTTCCCTCTCCCATTCTCCTCCAACCTCCTCCTCCTCCTCCTCCTTCTCCTCCTCCCTCCTTCCCCTCCCCCTTCCCCTTCCCCCGTCTCCTTCCCTCATCTTCCCCGTCCCCCTCCCTCCTCTTCCCCTTCCCTCTTCTCCCCCTTCCTTTTACTCTTCTCCAGTCTCCTTCTCTCTTAGTAGATCCCCTCCCCTTTCAGTTCTCCCCTCTTCCCTTCCAACACTACCTACTCCCCCTCCCCCTCGTCTTCTCGCCTGCCAGGGCCACAAAAGCCTTTCCTCAGCACCTGTCAATTCCGCGGGTCTCAGGTAGGGAGGGAAGGTGTGGGAGGGAATGCAGCCACGCCACGCGCCGCCGCTCCACTCTTTTGGATGTATTTACTTTTTTTTCTTTTCTACTTATTATTCCATTTTTTTCATTGGTGTTTCAGTTTTCGACGGAGTGGCCTGGCCCACGGTGTTATGGACTTGTTCAGTATGAATATATGGCGTAGAAAGACTCGAATCCTTAAGTCACTTGCGCCCCCACGTCTTACTGTATGGCTGTGAGACGTGGACACTGAACAGTGACTTGGAGAGGAGTGTCGACGCCTTTGGTGCCAAGTGCCTTCGCATGATCGTGGGATATCGCTGGAATTTCTCCGTGTCGAGCCACTGACTACGCCATGATGCTGAATCGAGGCCTGTCACCAGCTTAGTCCGTGAACGCCAACTCCGGCTGTATGGGCACGTGACGCGCCTCCCGGACGTCGATCCTGCTCACAGGGTTGTTTCTGGACGAGACAACCCTGAGTGGGGGAGACCAAGGGGACGCCCACGAAACTCTTGGCTGGGGCAAGTCAACCGATCCTGCCGGGAGGGACTTGGGATGGACAGGGCAGCTGCGTGGGTGCTTGCTCGTTAGGACCACCGATGCCGGAGGAAAAGGATCTTGGAGTCACTATCAGCAGTGACCTGAAACACGCGAATCACTGTAAAAAAGCAAATAACAAAGCCAACACTATGCTCGGGTTCATAGCGAGGAACTTCGAGTGTAAAACACCAGACGTAGTGCTATCCTTGTATAATTCCATGGTAAGACCGCACCTCGAGTATGCAGTACAGTTCTGGTCTCCTAATTACAGAAAGGACATTGATTTACTGGAAAGGATTCAACGACGCGCCACAAATATGATTCCAACCTTAAGGGTTCAACCGTACGAAGGAACGACTCAAGCGACTCAATCTCTTTACATTGAAGAAAAGACGCCTACGAGGGGATATGATTCAAGTCTTCAAGTACCTGAAAAAGTTAAATAACGTCGCTTACGCCAAATTCTTTGAACTGCAAACCAACTCAAGAACTAGAAATAATGGATTACCCATTGAGTCGAGTCGATGTAACACTCTCTCCTCATTGGAAGTAGTTTCTTTTCAAACCGAGTCATCCGTCACTGGAACAATCTTCCCTCAGAAGTAGTAAATACCATCAACTCCTTCAAATATAAAACCGACCGTCATTTCGCTGCGTCGGGAGTAAACTGAATAACGAGGTGCTTTCATCTGCTCCTCAATATCGAGGTGCTTTCATCTGCTCCTCAAGCCTCAAGTGGCTGTCAAGCAGATTAAATCACCCAAGCGGGCGACCTCGTAATGAGCCAATAGGCTCTCTGTTGCCTGCATTTCCATGTTTCCATGTTTTCCTCCTCCTGTCGCTCCTCCCAACACCTCCATTTCCTCCTCTTTGACAGGCCGCGTCACCGCCACGTCTGTGCCTGTCTGTGCCTCCTTCTGTGTCCCTTAGTCCGACAGCGTCAAGCTTCGCGGCCAAGACTGGTTAGCGTTTCTCTGTCTATCCTTTTAGTGTCTTTTTTTCTTGTTTTCTTTCTTATTCTTGTTCTTGTCTGTTTCTTGTTCGTATACTTTTCTTTTTGTGATAGCATGTGTTTTTATTATTCGACTTTTTATTTTATTATCGTTAGTATTTCCTCCACCTATTCTTCCTCCTCCTCCGCCTCCTCCTCCTCCTCCTCCTCTTCCTCCTCCTCCTCCTCCTCCTCCTCCTCCTCCTCCTCTTCTTCCTCCTCCTCCTCCTCCTTCCTTTGTTTTTTCTTTCATTCCTTATTCATTCTTCCCTTCTTTTTTCTTCGTCTTCCAGGACTTCTTCTTGCTTAGCTTAAATGTTGTCTGTTTTTCTTCTTCTTTTCCCTTCTTGTGTATCCGTTTGTCATTCATTTCTCCTTTCTTTCTTTCTTTCTTTCTCTCTTTCTTTCTTTCTTCGGTGTCTAGCTTCGGAGGGCAAGGACTGGTTATCGTTTCTTTCTCTTTTTTTTTTTTTTTGCACCTTCCTTCCTATCTTTCTTTTTCCCATTCTTTTCTTTATTCTCCGTCTTTCTCTCTCTCTCTCTCTCTCTCTCTCTCTCTCTCTCTCTCTCTCTCTCTCTCTCTCTCTCTCTCTCTCTCTCTCTCTCTCTCTCTCTCTCTCTCTCTCTCTCTCTCTCTCTCTCTCTCTCTCTCTCTCTCTCTCTCTCTCTCTCTCTCTCTCTCTCTCTCTCTCTCATTCTTCATTTCTTTCTTTATTCGCTTCTCTCACGTGTCTGTTCTATACCTCTCTCCTTTCTTTTTATTTCTTTATTTTCCTTGTTCGTCTTTCTTTCTTTCTTTATTTATTTATTCCTTTCTCTTTCTCTCATATCTTTTCTGCACCTCCTTTCTTTTGTTTTTCTTCCTTCCTTCCTTCCTTCATTCATTCATTCATTCATTGTTTCTTTCTTCATTCTTTATCTTTTCGGCTTTCTTGTCATCTTAGGTTTATTATTGTCTATTTTTTTCTGTCTGTCCTTCCATTTTATCCTTCTTTATTTCCTTCCTTCCTTCCTTCCTTCCTTCCTTTCTTCTTTCTCTCTTCTTTCCTTTTCTCTCCATCTTTTGTGAGCCGCCAAGTACACACCCTACCAACTTCAGCCCTCCTCCTCCTCCTCCTCCTCCTCCTCCTCCTCCTCCTCCTCCCCAGTCCTGTACCTCACAACTCGTTCAATGAAAAATGGCGGTGCTCAGGGACAGGTTTATAGGTTTTAATTAGTGTTTTTTACCTCCCTGAAGTGACTCTGTACTCTTAGGGGAAACGAGAAAGCCGAGACTCCCTCCTTCCTCTTTCTCCTCGTTCGTTCGCTCTTCCTTGATCTTACGTTCATAATAATACTTTTTTTTTCCTTCCCTTGTCTTGCTTTCTGCCTTGTTTGTTTTTCGTCCTTCCTTCCACAGTCTTTCATCTTATCTTACTCTTCATTCTTCAATCTGTCTTCACCATTTCTTCCTTTCTCTTTTTTCTTTAATCTCACTTTCTCTGTCATACTTTTCTTTCTCCATGTTGCTTTCTACCGTTTATTTCACCTTTCCTTTCCATGGCTAACTTCTTTTTATTTTCTTCCTTCCACCATTCCTTCCTTGCTACCTCTATCTTCCTCCCCTTCTTCTTCCTTTCCTCCCTCCTGCCTCGCCTCCTTCAACACAAAAGCTACTCAACGCGCACAAACAAACGGCTCAGGCTCCAGTACGCAATATCATGTACTCGTACTTATACTCGGGGGCAAAAGTTCCTCAGTAATTGACTTGGGCTTAAGACTTAATGTACTCGACAATTTTATGTACCAAAAATGTACCTGAACCAAAGCCTGAAACAGCTCTGGAGATTTAATTAGAACTGGTTACCTCCTCCTCTTTTGTAGCTTTTTGTCCCATCTTCCGACTTCCTTCTTCCTTGTTTCTTCGTTAACCCGGTAGCAGCGACGGGCCAAATTTGTGGCTTTACCGTGTACCAGCGACGGGCCAAATTTGTGGCTTTACCGTGTACCAGCGACAGGCCAAATTTGTGGCTTTACCGTGTACCAGCGACAGGCCAAATTTGTGGCTTTACCGTGTACCAGCGACAGGCCAAATTTGTGGCTTTACCGTGTACCAGCGACGGGCCAAATTTGTGGCTTTACCGTGTACCAGCGACGGGCCAAATTTGTGGCTTTACCGTGTACCAGCGACGGGCCAAATTTGAGGTTTTACCGTGTAGCAGCTACGGGCCAAATTTGTGGCTTTACCGTGTACGAGCGACGGGCCAAATTTATGGCTTTACCGTGTACCAGCGACGGGCCAAATTTGAGCCATGATATAACCCCCCAAGAATAGCTGATGCATAAACTGATCATAAATGCTTTGATATATATTATGAAATGGTTTGCGTGAGTGATGATTTTTCTCATTTTTCTCGCTTAGAGGGACCATTAAGAAACATGATTCCTGCTGCTACCGGGTTAAGCCAACTACCCCTATCTCTCTCACTTAACGAGAGAGAGAGAGAGAGAGAGAGAGAGAGAGAGAGAATCAATATTATTATTAGTTTATGGGCAAAATCTTTCCACACATAGAGTATAAAAGATGAAAAATCAAACAAAAATAACATAAACAATGAAAAAAAACTAACATAACCTTTTTTACGGTGGAGGTCAATTTCTTATGTTTTTCCATCTGGACAAAGCTTAAAACAACCCACAATATGAATTTTATCCCGATGGAAAAACATAACATTGGCGTCTTTCAAAATTAACCTCCACCCAGAAAAAGTTAGCCACCCACGATCACCTGCACAGCGCTAATTAACCCTCGCCTCTCTCTTGGTTCCCTTTCCTTCCCCAGCTTCTCATGGTTCCCCTTCTGCCCCCTTCCTTCCCCAGTCCCCCAGCCTCCTTATCCTCCCCCAGACTCTCTCACAGTTCCCCTTCCTCTCCCTGCCTCTCTCATGTTTCCCCTCCTCCCCCAGCCTCTCTCATGGTTCCCTTTCTTCCCCCTTCCTTCCCCAGTCCCCCAGCCTCCCTGTCCTCCCCCAGCCTCTCTCATGGTTCCCCTTCTTTCCCCCTTCCTTCCCCAGTCACCCAGCCTCCCTATCCTCCCCCTGCCTCCCCCAGATATGGTCGCCCTACTTTCCGATCAATAGATATCATGAGGCCGCCTAAAGCCGAGACCACCGCCGCCGCCGCCTACCCCGTGACCCCCCCGCGCCTCCCCTCCTCCTCTTCCCCTCACCTGGCCGCTCTTACCTTAACTACTCTCCTCATCTCGCTCCTCCTCTCGCTTCTTCCCACCTACTAGTCTCCCTGCTTCCTGCTTATTCCCTGCTCCTCCCGCTCTTTCTCCTACTCCTCCCGCTCTCTTCCTCCTCCTCCTCCTCCTACCGCCCTCCTCTCCGGCCATCTTTTTTTTATTTTTTTTTTAATCGACATCCTTCCTCTCCCCCTTCTAAGTCTTCTATTCCCTCATTTTCCTACTTACTCCTCCTCTCGCTTCTCTTATCTCTCCTCCCTCCCTCCCTCCCTCCCTCCTCCCACCACTTATCTGGTATACTACTCCTTCCTGGTCCTTCCTTACTTCAGCTACCACTCCGTCCCCCCCTCACCTCTCGGCCTTATCTCGTGTCTCCCAGCATCCATCACCCATCCCAGCATCTTACTATTATTATCTCGTGTCTCCCAGCATCCATCACCCATCCCAGCATCTTATTATTATCATCTCGTGTCTCCCAGCATCCATCACCCATCCCAGCATCTCCTCACTGCATCACCCACACCGCTCCTTCCTCTCTCTCTCTCTCCCCATCTCCCCATATCTCTCCTTTGTCCAGTTATCTTTGTACTCTTCTTCCTTAATCTCCTCTCGCAACACGATTCTCACCTTATCCACTCATCTCATTCTTTCACCCTTCTCTCATATCCTTCCCCTCCCTCCTCCTCTTGCCTGTCTCTGCTCTCTCCCTCTTTATCTGCCATCATCTACTTCTCTTTCACCTTCCTCCTCTCCCTCCTCTCCCTCTCCCTCTCCTTCTCTCTCCCTCCACCAGATGCAATGATTAATGTTTCTGTGATGGGCTGTAATGAAAAAGGTGAAGCCCAAGCCAAGTACTCTGTCATTATACAGGTCTCTCTCTCTCTCTCTCTCTCTCTCTCTCTCTCTCTCTCTCTCTCTCTCTCTCTCTCTCTCTCTCTCTCTCTCTCTCTCTCTCTCTCTCTCTCTCTCTCTCTCTCTCTCTCTCTCTCTCTCTCTCTCTCTCTCTCTCTCTCTCTCTCTCTCTCTCTCTCTCTCTCTCTCTCTCTCTCTCTCTCTCTCTCTCTCTCTCTCTCTCTCTCTCTCTCTCTCTCTCTCTCTCTCTCTCTCTCTCTCTCTCTCTCTCTCTCTCTCTCTCTCTCTCTCTCTCTCTCTCTCTCTCTCTCTCTCTCTCTCTCTCTCTCTCTCTCTCTCTCTCTCTCTCTCTCTCTCTCTCTCTCTCTCTCTCTCTCTCTCTCTCTCTCTCTCTCTCTCTCTCTCTCTCTCTCTCTCTCTCTCTCTCTCTCTCTCTTATTACAGAATTTCCACTTTCCCCCGCTGAACACATATATTTTTCAAAGCTAAACATCAAAGCAACTCTAGAACAAAACTTTATCTCTCTCATCGTCCTCTTCCTTTTGGGTTCTCTTGGGAGGGACTGAGCTTCTGAGGACATTGGGTTTTTATTCTTCAACATTTCGGCGCCCAAGCACGCACATTTGACAAGCCATTCGTTGTGTTTCTCGTTATTTTCATGTGTACTTTTGTGACCCTGTAGTGGTGGTAGGTTGACGCTTTTTCTGTACTATGAACCGAAGAAAAAAAAATCACTCACCAGAACCCGACTGATCTTTTTGACCTTTTGGAAATGTGAGAGGCGGAAAGGTCTGATGGCCGTATTTTAAGACACCATCGCTTCTCACATCAATTATTTCTAAAGGTCAAAGAGGGGATCAATCTGGTTTTCATGAGTGTTTTTAAGGTTCATGGCACAGAAGAAAGGTCAAACTACCATCAGGGTCATAAAACTACCCCTGGAAAGGCCTACAGCTCCTACGAAAGCCGTGTCAAATATGTGAACTTGGGCGACTGGTTTTCATGAGTGTTTTTTAAGGTTCATGGCACAGAAGAAAGGTCAAACTACCGTCAGGGTCATAAAACTACCCCTGGAAAGCCCTACAGCTCCTACGAAAGCCATGTCAAATATGTGAACTTGGGCGACGAAATGTTTTAAAATACGACCCTCAATGAGAATACCGACCTTACTCTCTTACATATATACTTCCTTTCAACCTATGCTAGTCTTCCTCTTTACCAGACAATAAAAAAAGCAACTCCATATGATTCAAGTCACGTTGCTAATGATGTTTTGTGAAGAGAAAAGGGATCGGAGAGCTTATAACATTATCTCTTATTTATATTTCCTTCCAACCCTGTCAACTTAATCCTCTTCCTTACCAGACAAAGAAGACAACTCCAAATGGATCGTCACGTTGTTTGAAGTGGATTGTGTAAGGGGAAACGGGATCAGATAGCTTATAACATATCTTCTTATATATATGCTTCCTTTTAATATTATTTAACTCTATCCTTCTCTTTACCACGCAAGGAAGGAAACTAGAAGGTAGGAAGGGGATCAGAGAGCTTATATAACAGGGCTTGGAGGAGGAGGAGGAGGAGAAGGAGGACGAGGAAAGTAATACCACTCCCAGCTCCGCCCAAGTCTTGAGTCTCTACGTATACATCATTAGGGCGTGTATAGCATATGCGTGCGTGGTGAGGGTGTGAACGTAAGGGAAAGGGATTCGTAGTTAAGCTGTGTTGTGTAGGGGAGAAAGAATATGATAGAGAAGATGAAAATGAAGAAGAAGAAGAAGAAGAAGAAGAAGAAGAAGAAGAAGAAGAAGAAGAAGAAGAAGAAGAAGAAGAAGAAGAAGAAGAAGAAGAAGAAGAAGAAGAAGAAGAAGAAGAAGAAGAAGAAGAAGAAGAAGAAGAAGAAGAAGAAGAAGAAGAAGAAGAGTTATGGATGGGTAGATAAGTAGATATTGAAAGATAGATAGATGGATAGATGGATAGATAGATTTGTAGATAGATAGAGAGATAGATTGGGTAGATGGGGAGAGATAGTAAGATCAGAAAGAAATAGGTAGATAGATAGATAGATAGAGAGAGAGAGAGAGAGAGAAATTAAAAAAAAAGAAAAATCACAGCATCCACAAGAACAACGAAAGGAAAAAGAACAAAAGGAAGAAGAACGAGAAGAAGAAGAAGAAGAAGAAGAAGAAGAAGAAGAAGAAGAAGAAGAAGAAGAGAAAACAAGAGGAGGCGGCAGAAGTTACGCCTGGGCCTCACACTCAGTCTCTCGGCTTCATCCTCGGCGGCTCCCTGTATTAGCCAACTTTCCCGCGTCCGCCGCCAAGCATTTTCCATCATAGATTTTGTGGGCGGCGGCAGCTGGAAAGTTTGTCGGGCGGATGCTTTGTGATGAGGATGATGGGCGGGGTGTGTGTGTGGATGGGTGTGGTTTGAGTGAAGGTGAGTGGATGGGTGTGGATGGGTGGATGATGGGTTTATAGGTGGGGGATTGTGGTGGTGGGATGTGGGAGGTTGTAGGGGATAGGGGGGGAAGATGAGTTGGGTGGATGGGTGGATGGGTAAATGGGTGGGTGTCTGGATGGGTGATGGTGGTAGGCGAGGGTGAGCTTTGTTGCTTTTTATTATTATTATTATTATTATTATCATTATTATTATTATTATTATTATTATTATTATTATTATTATTATTATTTACATTAAAGAAGGTAGTTTAGGCACATACAAAAAAATATTCACATAAAAAAACCTTCCCCTCGTTCTCCTTTCCTTCCTTCCTCCTTTTTCTTTCCTCTCTTTTCTCATTCTTTACACACACTCTCTCTCTCTCTCTCTCTCTCTCTCTCTCTCTCTCTCTCACTCTCTCTCTCTCTCTCTCTCTCTCTCTCTCTCTCTCTCTCTCTCTCTCTCTCTCTCTCTCTCTCTCTCTCTCTCTCTCTCTCTCTCTCTCTCTTCCCCTCTCCCCCTCTCTCTCTTCTCTCTCTCAAACCATTCTCTCTTATCTCTCTCCTTCCTCTCTCTCTTTTTTTTTTTACATTCCCTTCCTCTCTCTCTCTCTCCCCCCTCCTCCTCCTCCTCCTCCTCCTTCCACTTATTCTCCCTTCCTTCATTCCTTCACTTCCCCCTTTCAATTCTATCGTTATCCTACCTACCTCCTCTTCCCTTTTATCCTCCCTCTTCCCTCCTTCCCTCCCTTTCCTCACTCTCTCCACTGCACCCTTTTCCTCTTCTCCCTTTTCTCATTCTTTACTTCTCCTCTCCCCTTCTCTCCCTCTCTCCTCCCCTCCCCCTCTCCTCCCCTTCACGCTCTCCTTGCCTAAGCCGGATCGCCCAGAACCAATTATTCGTCTCAATTATATTTGGAGGAAAAAGTCTTCCTTCCTCCCTCCCTCCCTCTTCCTCTTTTCTCGCCTTTTCTCCTTCCTCCTCCTCCTCCTCTTCTTCCTCTTTGTTCTCGTTCTTCTCCACCTTCTCATGTTTTCTGCTATTTGTTTATCATTTTCTTCTTCTTCTTCTTCTTCTTCTTCTTCTTCCTCTTCTCCCCTTTCTTCTTCCCCTTCCTTCCTTTCTCTTTTTTCTTCTTCTTTATACATATTTTACTGTACTATGCTGTTTTATGTTGAATTAATGCTGTACATCACTCTCGTAAGGTAGCATAAAAAGAGGAAGTGAAGAGGAATAGATATGCTGCCTGGTGTGTGTGTGTGTGTGTGTGTGTGTGTGTGTGTGTGTGTGTGTGTGTGTGTGTGTGTTTGAATTAGTCGTGAAAGCCAAGTTCACACACACATTCACACACACATACGCACACACGCACGCTAAAATTCTACAAAGTCAACATGATAACCATCAGTATAGATATGCCTGTCTGTTTGTCCATCATATGTACGTCTGTCTGTCTGTCTGTCTGTCTGTCTGTTTTCCTATATTTCTGTCTGTTTATCTATCTATCAATTTACAAACGAACTTATCTATCTTTCTATCAACCTGTCTATGTATCTATATGTCTATCTATCTATCTGTCTATCTATCTTTCTATATATATCTATCACCATCAAAGCTCACAAGGCAATCATCACCACTCCATCAATTATATATCTCTCCCCCCACCACCACCACCATCACCACCACCACCACCACCACCACCATCACGACCCCCGCCATCACCACCACCACCATCACGAATTAAAATCAAGGCAAACATCACCACTCCGACCACCCCTTCGTTACGAGAGAGAGAGAGAGAGTCAGTGATGTATATATGTAATCAATCCGATATTAGTTCATTAGCAAGTAAGGGAAGGGAGAGAGAGAGAGAGAGAGAGAGAGGCGGAAAGCTATATGAAACTGATGGATAGTCAACGAATGAAGGAGGAGGAGGAGGAGGGAAAAGGAGAAGATAGGAAGATAGAAGAGAGAGGGGAAGAGCCTAGGAAGGGAAGAGATGGAGGCATGTAAAGTGAAGGGAAGCAAGAGGAACCAATTAAAAGGGACAGACATACGAGGGAGAGCTCAACACACAGTATACATGAGAATAAGTAAGGGTCATATTCTTAAACATTTCGGAGCCCAAACACACGCATTTAAGAAGGCTTTCGTGGGAGTTGTGTGCTTTTCCATGGGTAGTTTTGTGACCCTGGTGGTAGTTTGACATGGCTTCTGTACTATGAATGTGAAAAAAACACTCATAAGAACGCATTTAGCCTTTTTTTGGGGGGTCTGTAAAAATGTAGATGCGAGTCGGAGGCGTCTATCTACACTTACAGACGAAAAATGTTAACTTATCCCAGTCTAACATAGTATGAGGCACAGACTTCTGGATATGATAAGTCATTACATTCTAAGTAAAAAGTTCTCTATACACATTTGTTGTATTTTGCCTTATATTGGGAGAAATTGAGTTTAAATGTGTTAAGTGCTCTGTTGCGGGAGCGGCTCTGGGGGCAGCAGCAGCAGCAGAAGTGCAGCCGTTAGCCAGTGGTAATGTACGTTTAATTGCACACACTATGCACTTAAACCTTTACACAGAACAGATACTAAGTGACGGGGTAATCTTTTGTGCCTGTTGAATGAAGACAATGTGCACGAAACACGACAATACGCTAGCATTTTAGTACTACATTATAGGCCTACCTGGCAAATCCCCGCAGCCTGCCAGCCAGTGACAGTCAGCTGATTGCCGGCCCGGGCACGTGTAAACAAACTCGACAACAGTGTCTTATATTCAGTGGCAGTATTCAGGCACAACTTTCTTCTGTGCAGCAGCGGAACACAGACGCAGGTATGGTGTACAGGCAGAAGACAACCCGGTATAGTGCGTTTACAGTGTACATACTAACAGTTTCGCGAGCAAGGATCTTTCTCCGGTTCTTGTGGAACAGCTGAACGGATTGGAGCAGCGCGGTAAGGGCAGACTCACGGCTCCACAACAACGTGACACACAGAGAAGTTAGATAGAATACTAGATGAGTTTTATGTTAGTGTCATGTTTACGGAATTGGCGGGAAGCGGCAGGAACAGTAGGCTGGCTGCAGGACTTTACTAGAGTATTGTCAACCAGTTAGTCTGTCAGTCAGTTGGTCAGTCAGTCAGTCAGTCAGTCAGTCAGTCGTTCTACACAATGATGTCAGCTCCTAATGTTCGGTAAGGGAAAGGAAGAGAAGGAAAGGGAATAGAAGAGACGGGAAATGAAGGGAATGGATAGTAAGCGAACAGTAGGGAATGAAAGAGAAAGCAATGAAGAAGGAAGGGAAGAGAAGGTGAATAGGATAGGAGAGGAACTAAAGGTAAAGGGAAGAGAAGGGACAGAAAAGGGAAGGGAAGGAAGGGAACAACGGAAAGGAAGAGAGGGTAAGAGAAGAGAATGGGATGGGAAGGAAAGCTAAGATAAGGGAAGACGAGGAGAACAGACAAAAGGAGATCATTTAAAAGAGAAGGGAAGGAGAGGGAAGGGATGAGAAGAGATGGGGGTGGAATGAAAGGGAAGGGAAGGGGAAGAGAAGGGAACGGAAGAGCAAGGAAGGGAAAGGACAGGTACTAAGGGGAAGGGAATGGATGAGACAGGAAGAGAAAGGAAGGGAAGGGAAGGGAGGAGAAAGGAAGGAAGGGGACGTAAGGGGAAGGGAAGGATAAAGTAAATGACGGCTTTGATGTGTTAGTTAAGGCGCGTGAACACCTCCCCCCCCCACCCACCCGCCACCTCTCTCTCTCTCTCTCTCTCTCTCTCTCTCTCTCTCTCTCTCTCTCTCTCTCTCTCTCTCTCTCTCTCTCTCTCTCTCTCTCTCTCTCTCTCTCTCTCTCTCTCTCTCTCTCTCTCTCTCTCTCTCTCTCTCTCTCTCTCTCTCTCTCTCACACACACACACACACACACACACACACACACACACACACACACACACCGTCTCTCTCTCTCTCTCTCTCTCTCTCTCTCTCTCTCTCTCTCTCTCTCTCTCTCTCTCTCTCTCTCTCTCTCTCTCTCTCTCTCTCTCTCACTCTCTCTCTCTCTCTCTCTCTCTCTCTCTCTCTCTCTCTCTCTCTCTCTCTCTCTCTCTCTCTCTCTCGTCGACAAAAATATTCTGTGGCAACATATTTTTCCCGCTAAAAAGGAAGAAAATAGAGAGAGAAAAATAGACACGACACAGAGAGAGAGAGAGAAGAAGAGAGAATATGAATCAAAGGAACAAAAATATCTCATAAATATTCCCTCTAATTAATAGACGAAAATATCTTAACTTGTAACGTTCTTCTTCCTTTGACAAAACTAATTATATATATTTTTCTTTCGTCAGCGGAAAGACTACCTTGAACCATCGTGGAGGAGGAAGAGGAGGAGGAGGAGGAGGAGGAGGAGGAGGAGGAGGAGGAGAAGAAGAAGAATACATAGGAATACATAGGAAGAACAGACACCAGAAGACCTATCGGTCTATGGTGGAGAGGGGAGAAGGAGGAAGAGGAGGAGGAGGAGGAAAATGATTAACAGGTAACAGAAAAACAGGAGTAGGAGGAAGAAGAGGAGGAGCAGGAGGAGGAGGAGAAGGAGGAGGAGGAGGAGAAGGAAGAGGAGGAGGAGAAGGAGGAAGAGGAGGAGGAGGAAAATGATTAACAGGTAACAGAAAAACTGGAGTAGGAGGAGGAGGAGGAGGAGGAGGAGGAGGAGGAGGAGATGATGATAAATAAAAAGAATATAAAAGTAAAATAAGACACAAAACGAACAACAACAACAGCAACAACGACAGTAATAATAATAATAATAATAATAATAATAATAATAATAATAATAATAATAATAATAATAATAATAATAATAATAATAATAATAATAGTGATAATAATAATATGTAGACGATCGACAATTAACACGAAATAAATGTATAAATCAATAAATAAAACCTTAACAAAAAAGAAAAAAAAGAAAATATGAAAGTAAAGAAAAAAAAAAACAATGAGTGAAGAAATAGTCGAGAAAGCTTCGAGGATTTGCGAGAGTAACGGTGAAATTACTCTCTCTCTCTCTCTCTCTCTCTCTCTCTCTCTCTCTCTCTCTCTCTCTCTCTCTCTCTCTCTCTCTCTCTCTCTCTCTCTCTCTCTCTCTCTCTCTCTCTCTCTCTCTCTCTCTCTCTCTCTCTCTCTCTCTCTCTCTCTCTCTCTCTCTCTCTCTCTCTCTCTCTCTTTTCTCTTACGCCACTTTGGACCTTTCCCTCCGAACATTCATTTCTTTTCTCCTTCCCTCCTCCTTCCCTCCTCCTTCCCTCCCTCCCTCCCTCACTTGTCCCTCCCCCCCCCCCTCCTTCCGTCCCTGTCCACCTCTCTCCTTTCTCTCCTTTTCTCTCTCTCTCTCTCTCTCTCTCTCTCTCTCTCTCTCTCTCTCTCTCTCTCTCTCTCTCTCTCTCTCTCTCTCTCTCTCTCTCTCTCTCTCTCTCTCTCTCTCTCTCTCTCTCTCTCTGGCTAACAACAACAATACCAACATTTTTAAATATCTTTTTTTCTCTTTCCCTTTTTCAAAATGACAAATGCAAATTGGGATCCTAAAACAATACACACACACACACACACACACACACACACACACACACACACACACACACACACACACACACACACACACATTGAAATCGGTTTTGCATGCATTTCCTTTTTCAATTTCTTTTAATAATTGTTTTCTTTTTTTCTTTTTATTTCGTTTGTGTTCTTCATTTTTAGCCCGTTAAAGAAAGAAAGAAAGAAAGAAAGAAAGAAAGAAAAAGAAAGAAAGAGAGAGAAAGAGGAAATGTTTGCACGAATCTCAGTCTTCTCTCTTTTTCTCTTCCCCTCTCTCTCTCTCTCTCTCTCTCTCTCTCTCTCTCTCTCTCTCTCTCTCTCTCTCTCTCTCTCTCTCTCTCTCTCTCTCTCTCTCTCTCTCTCTCTCTCACTCTCTCTCTCTCTCTCTCTCTCTCTCTCTCTCTCTCTCTCTCTCTCTCTCTCTCTCTCTCTCTCTCTCTCTCTCTCTCTCTCTCTCTCTCTCTCTCTCTCTCTCTCTCTCAATTCCTTCTTCTCCATATATTCTCTCTCTCTCTCTCTCTCTCTCTCTCTCTCTCTCTCTCTCTCTCTCTCTCTCTCTCTCTCTCTCTCTCTCTCTCTCTCTCTCTCTCTCTCTCTCTCTCTCTCTCTCTCTCTCTCTCTCTCTCTCTCTCTCTCTCTCAACAATCCTTTCCTCCTCCCATCTCCTCCTCTCATCATAGTTCTTCCTCCCTTCTCCCCCTCCATGCGCTAATCCCCACCCTTCCCTTCCTTCTTCTTCCCTTCTCTCGTCCTCCTTTCCCCTTCTACCCCTCTCCCTCCCTCCTTCCTTTTCCTCTGCATCTCCTTCATCTCAGTTTCTTTTTTTTTATTTCCCCTCTTCCCCTCTCCTTTCCTTCCTCTTCTTCCATGTTTTTCTCTTCCTTCCTTCCTTCTCCTCCTCCTCCGCCTCCTCCTCCTCCTCCTCCTCCTTTTCCCCCTCTTCAAATTTTTTTCTTCATTTTCCCATAACTTGCTTCTCCCTCCCTTCTCTTTTCTTCCATTCCGTAGTGCCAGGTCATGTTGTGAGTGCCAATAGTTATGTTGTGGGTGCCAATAGTCATGTTGTGAGTGCCAGTAGTCATGTTGTGAGTGCCAAAAGTCATGTTGTTAATGCAAATACGATAGATACATTGAAGAAGAGGTCAGACAATTATATTTTCATGGGTAGTGAGGTTATGTAGGTTAGGTTCACAGGAGCTGCCTTGTACAGACCCACCTGCCTCTTGCAGACTCCTTACGTTCTAATGTTTTTACCTTCCCCTTTTCTATCCCTATCTCCTTCCCCTTCTTTTCCCTTCCTTTCCCTTCCCTTCCTTTCCTTTTCCTTTCCATTCTTTATCTTCCTCCACCTTCCTTTCCTTTCCTCACTACACACATTCCTTATCTCCTCAGTTCCCTTCCTTTCCCCTTCTTTTCCCTTCCCTTCCTTTCCTTTTCCTTTCCATTTTTTCTCTTCCTCCACCTTTTTTTTCTTTCCTCACTACACACATCCCTTGCCTCCTCATTTCCATTCCCTTCCCTTCCTTTCCCTTCCCTTCCCTTCCCTTCCCTTCCCTTTTTTAACTTCCTTTCCTTATCTTCCTTCCCTTCCCTTCCCTTACTGTTACTTTTCTTCCTCTCCCTTCCCTTCCTTTTCCATCCCTTCCCAATCCTTTCTTTACTCTTCCTTTCCTCCCTTTCCCTTCCCTTCCCTTCATTTCTCTTATCTTCCTTTCCTTACTCCCCTTTCCCTTCCATTCCCTTCCCTTCCATCCCCATTCCTTTCCTTCCTAGTCCCAACATATATCCTTTACCTTCCTCCTCCTCCATCCACCTTCCTCCTTCCTCCACCTTTCCTTAAGCCTCCCTCCCCCTCCCCCTCCCCCCTCCCCCCCCCCGTCACCTGTCCTCACACCTGTGCACAAGTGGATCGCTCAGGTGATTAATTACCTTCTCCGAGGGACCCGAGCGTGGAGATATAATGGAGACTGAGAGGAGGAGGAGGAGGAGGAGGAGGAGGAGGAGGAGGAGGAGGAGAGATAGGGGGAGAGGAGGAAGAGAGGGAGAAGGAGGAGGTGGGGAAGGAGAAGGGATAGGAGGAAAAGGGATAGGAGGAGATGGAGGAGAGAGAGAGAGAGAGAGAGAGAGAGAGAGAGAGAGAGAGATGAGTGTAGGACATTTTCCCCTCCTGACCTTTTCCCCCGCGGACATTTTCTCCGTGATAAATTCCCCTTTTAATATATTCCCTTCCCCTCCTAACTCAGCTCGTTCACTTTCATAACTCAGCTCGTTCACTTTCATAACTCAGCTCGTTGACTTTCATAACTGATCTCGTTCACATTCATAACTGATCTCGTTCACATTCATAACTCAGCTCGTTCTAATTCATAACTCAGCTCGTTCACTTTCATAACTCAGCTCGTTCACTTTCATAACTCAGCTCGTTCTCATTCATAACTCAGCTCGTTCACTTTCATAACTCAGCTCGTTCACTTTCATAACTCAGCTCGTTCTAATTCATAACTCAGCTCGTTCACTTTCATAACTCAGCTCGTTCTAATTCATAACTCAGCTCGTTCACTTTCATAACTCAGCTCGTTCACTTTCATAACTCAGCTCGTTCTCATTCATAACTCAGCTCGTTCTAATTCATAACTCAGCTCGTTCACATTCATAACTCAGCTCGTTCTAATTCATAACTCAGCTCGTTCACTTTTACAACTCAGCTCGTTCACTTTCATAACTCAGCTCGTTCACTTTCATAACTCAGCTCGTTCACTTTCATAACTCAGCTCGTTCACTTTCATAACTCAGCTCGTTCACTTTCATAACTCAGCTCGTTCACTTTCATAACTCAGCTCGTTCACTTTCATAACTCAGCTCGTTCACTTTCATAACTCAGCTCGTTCACTTTCATAACTCAGCTCGTTCACTTTCATAACTCAGCTCGTTCACTTTCATAACTCAGCTCGTTCACTTTCATAACTCAGCTCGTTCACTTTCATAACTCAGCTCGTTCACTTTCATAACTCAGCTCATTCACTTTCATAACTCACAAGACAACTCCACGAGCAGCTCTTTGATATACGCGTAGCTCGAGGAGAGGGAAGAAGACTGTGCCACAAGCGATGATGGCTGTTGGCTGCTGTATTGGCCCCTAAATATATGACAGTATTACATGTTTTTATCCTTGACGCTTATATGACTTTATCAGAATTTTATAGATCCAGTATATCGATCCTACACATAAGTGCATAAAATAATCCAAGTTTCAGAGTTGTATCGGTTTTCATACAATGCATTGGACCCTAAATAAATTAATGTATAGAATATCTTAAGTTTTAGAGTTTGCCCTCATCAAGACCTCACGACATACCTGGTAAAGATCCGTTGAGACAAAGAAACTTGGGCTCTTAAAATACAGATAAATGAGAAAGAGGGGAAAATGTCCGGAAGGGAAAATGTCCAGAGGGGAATATGTTCAGGGGGAAAATTATGTCCAAGGGGGAATTTGTTCGGGGGAAAATATCCAGAGGGGAAAAGGTCCGGGGGGAAAACTGTCCAGCACCCGATAGACAGACAGAGGAAGAGGTCGATAAATAGATATAGATCGATCGATAGATAAATAGACAGATAGATAGATAGATAGATAGATAGATAGATAGATGGATAGATAGATAGATAAAGGCGGACGGAGAGAGAGAGAGAAGAGGTCATTTGGCCAATAATCAAGCAGTAATATGTTAGGCGTTTCGGGAACCAGGAGGAGGAGGAGGAGGAGGAGGAGGAGGAGGAGGAGGAGGAGGAAGAAGATGGGAAGAAAGAGAAGGAGAAGGAGGAGGAGGAGGAGAAGGAGAGGAGAGAAGAAGAAGAGGAAGGGTAGGTGGAGGGAGAGGAAGAGAGGAGAGGAGAGGAGATAATACAAGAGAAGAAAAGAAAGAGGAGATGGAGGAGGAGGAGGAGGAGGAGGAGAAGGAGGAGGAGATGGCTGTTTCTCTTCTTCCCTCCATTATTGCATTCCTTCCTTTCCTCCTTCCGTCGAGCACAAACTAACGACCTTCCTGTCTCTCAATCAGTCTGTCTGTGTCTGTCTGTCTGCCCGTCTGTCTGTCTGTCTGTCTGATTGTCTGTTAATAAGTGTTTTCCAATCTTTGTTTCTCTGTCTTTTTCTTTCGTATGTTTTCATTTTCGCTCTTTCCTTCTTCCCCTCTTCCTCCTCTTCCTCCTCCTCCTCCTCCTCCTCCTCTTCCACCTTCCCCCTTTTTTTTTCTTTCTACCCTCCGTCTCCTCTTGTTCCCCTTCCCTTTTCTCTTAAATTTCCCCTCTTTAATTCCTATCTCTTTCTTCCTCCTCCTCCTCCTCCTCCTCCTCCTCCTCTTTTTCTCTTCTCTTTCGTTATTTGTACTTTGTCTTTTCTCTTTTCTCCCATTTTCTCTTCCTCCTCCTCCTCCTCCTCCTTCTCCTTTTCTCCCTTCTCAGATTTTTCCTCTATTTCTCCTCTTCCTTCTCCTCGTCCTTCTCTCCTCCTTTTCTTCCTCCTTTTTTCTTCTCTCTCCCTTTTCATTCGGTATTTTTTTTTAATCTCTCCTCTTCGTATTTTCCTCCTCCTCCTCCTCCTCCTCCTCCTCCTCCTCCTTCCCCGTACCCAGGTAGACGTATCGCCGCGTCAGGTTAATTACTTCAATTATTCAGGTCAATTATATTTCCTGCCTCCCCGAGCCCCCGAGCGGTCCTCAGTGGGGAGGGAGGGGGGGGGAAAGAAGGAAGGAAGGAAGGAAGGACGGAAAGGAGGGAAATGAATGGAGAAAGGAAGAGAAGGACGGAGGAATGAATGGAACAAGGGAGGGAAGGAAGGGATGAAGGAAGGAAAGGAGGGAACGAAGGAGGAAAGGAAGGGAGGAAGGAAAGAAGGAAGGACGGAAAGGAAGGAAATGAATGGAGGAAGGAAGGGAAGGACGGAGGAATGGAAGGAACGAGGGAGGGAAGGAACGAGGGAGGGAAGGAAGGGATGAAGGAAGGAAAGGAGGGAACGAAGGAGGAAGGGAAGGAAGGAAGGAAAGAAGGAAGGAAGGAAGGAAGGAAGGAAGGGAGGAAGGAAGGAAAGGAGGGAACTGGATGGATGAAAGAGAAGAAGGGAGGGAGGGAAGAAGGAAGGAGAGGAAGGAAGGGAAGAAGGGAAAAGCTGGGAGAGAAAAGAAGGAAGGAAAATATAGGAGGAAGAAAAGCAGAGAGATTGAGGAGAGGAAGAGGGAGAGAGGGAGGCAAGTAGGAAAGAAGAGAGAAAGAAGAAAATCAAGAAAGGAGAAGAGAAAAAACGGAGGAAAGGAAGGGAAGGAGGAGAGGCAGTAAGATGGGGGAGGGAAGGGAGAGGAAAGGAGGAGGAAACTAGGGAGGGAGAAGGGGACAGGAGGAACGGAGAAGGGAGATGGGAGAGAAAAGAAGGAAAGGGAAATGAAGGAAGGAAGAAGAAGGAAAGGAGGAGAGAGGGAGAGAGAAAAGGGAAAACCAGAAGATGGACAGATGGAGAAAAGAAAGAAGTTGAGAAAGAGAGAGGGAGGAAAGTAGGAAAGAAGGAAGAGGGAAGGAAGGGAGGAAAGGAGCGAGAAGGAGGAAAGTTGGGAGAGAAGAGAAGAGGAAATGAAGTACGGAGGAAAGAAAGGAGAAGGGAGAGAAAAAAGAAGGGAGGGAAAGTATAGAAAAGACTGAATGAAAGGAGAGAGAATGAAAAGAATAAGAAGAAGAGAGAGAAGAGAGTGCATGGGTTTGCATATTAGCGTGAATGCATGCTCTCTCTCTCTCTCTCTCTCTCTCTCTCTCTCTCTCTCTCTCTCTCTAAGTGTGTGTGTGTGTGTGTGTGTGTGTGTGTGTGTGTGTGTGTGTGTGTGTGTGTGTTAGCAACATGTATGTGCAGAGTACATACACACACACACACACACACACACACATAATGAGAGAGAGAGAGAGAGAGAGAATGACGTCACACTAAGATACTTGGCGTTTTATTACTGTAATTGGAGGAACAAATGCCTCCTCCTCCCCCTCCTCCTCCTCTATCTCCTCTTCCTCCTTCTCTTCCTCCTCCTCCTCCTCCTCTTTTTCCTCCTTTCCCGATACGCAGTTGTCGTTGGACTTACCCATCTCTCTCTCTCTCTCTCTCTCTCTCTCTCTCTCTCTCTCTCTCTCTCTCTCTCTCTCTCTCTCTCTCTCTCTCTCTCTCTCTCTCTCTCTCTCTCTCTCTCTCTCTCTCTCTCTCTCTCTCTCTCTCTCTCTCTCTCTCTCATCATCGGTCTCTTCTTACTTCGTCTTCCCTCCTTTCCTCCCTCCCTTCCTCCCTACTTTCCTCCCTCCCTTACTCCCTCCTTCCCTCCCTCCTTCCCTCCCAAGACGGTAAATTTGGCGGCAGTTCTTCACGTGGAAAAAGCCATCGGCAGGGTGGTGATGGTGGTGGTGGTGGTAGTGGTGGTGGTGGTGGTGGTGGTAAAAGTGGGAGACGGTGCAGGAGAAGAGGTTTGTAATTTTGTAATAATGTTGTAGTGAAGGTGGTGGTAGTGGTGGTTGTGGTGATGATGTGGTGGTGGTTGTGGTTGTGGTCGGTGGTGGTGGTGGTGGTTGTGAAAGAAGGGGATGATGTAGGAGAAGGTGTTTTGGGATAGTTGCGTATAGTGAAAGTGCGGTGGTGGTGGTGGTGGTGATGTGGTGGTGTTGGTGGGTGTGGTCGGTTGTGGTGGTGGTGGTGAAAGACGGGGATGGTGTAGGAGAAGGTGTTTTGGGATAGTTGCGTATAGTGAAAGTGCGGTGGTGGTGGTGGTGGTGGTGGTGTGCGGAGGTGGTGATGAAGGAATGTTAGCGGCGGAGTTGAAATGGTTTGCAAATGGAGGAAGGCGGTTGAGCGGTGGAACAGTAATGGTGGTGATGGTGGTGATATTTATGGCGTGATGGTGGTGATGGTGGTGATGGCGTGATGGTGGTGGTGTTATCAATTAAGGTTCGTTCACTTTAGGGTGTGTGTTTGTACGTACACACACACACACACACACACACACACACACACACACACACACACACACACACATCTAAAGTTTCAATTGATATGTTAAATTTATTCTTCCTTTCCTTCTTATTCCTCCTCCTTCTCCTCCTCCTCCTCTTCCTCCTCCTCCTCCTCCTCCTCCTCCTCCTCACATGATCAGAGTTGAAGTTCTTTCATATCCCAACGACATCATGAACTAAAAATGCATAATAAAAATACAGTACTTTATTACTGGATGCACTTAACGTTGATAATATCGGTAAGTAAATAACGAAAATTATAATACGTAAATCTTACTTGAGTGTTAAATCCAGTCTCTATTCTTCTCTGTGTAAATATCTAGTTATTTTTGTATTTTTTCTTCTTGGTATGATGTCCCTGCCCTGAGCCTTCCCTTTGGCCTGTTCTCTCACACCCTTCGGGGCTAAGGTTGGTATTGTCAGATCCTCCCGCCACTCACACCAACTATTTCTAAGGGCCAAAAAGGAGGTTAATCGAGTTCTAATGAGTGTTCTTTTAGGTTCACGGTACAGAAGAAGGCTCAGATTACCACCAGGGTCATAAAAGTACCCCTGGAAATGCCCTAAACTCCCACGAAAGACTAGTAAATTACGTGTTCTTGAGCGCAGAAATGTTTAAAAATATGACCCTAACACACACACTTCTGATACGGCTTTTGTATCTGACTAACTAACTAATCAACCGCCTCGCTATCTCTAGCTGACTAATTGCTTGGCTCCCCGGTAAACTAAATATTTAACTACTTATTTAACCCGGTAGCAGCGACGGGCCAAATTTGCGGCTTTACCGTGTACCAGCGATGGACCAAATTTCTGCCATGATATAAACCTCCCAAAATAGATGATGCATAAACTGATCACACATGCGTTGATATATATTATGAAATGGTTTGCGTGAGTGATGATTCTTTCTCATTATTTTACTTAGAGGGGCCTTTAACCTAACCTAACCTAACCTAACCTAACCTAAGAAACATGACCCCCGCAGCTACCGGGTTAAGAACTATTTGACCATTTAACTTTCTGTCTAATTTCCTCCCTCCATCCCTCTAAAATCAACATATATTCATGATTTACACGAAGAAAGATGAAAATATATATGTAAAGGAAAAAGTTCGAGCTCTGTGTCGGTGTGTGTGGGTGGGTGGGTGTAGGTGTGGGGGTGGGTGGGTGTGGGTGGGTGTGGGTGGTGTGGGTGGTGTGGGTGGGTTGGTGTGAGAGAGAGAGAGAGAGAAAGTGTTCCATTCAGTGTATTCTTTTCTGTGTAAATATCTGACCGTGTTTTTTTTCCTTTTTTCCCAGGTAAGAATTTTCAGGCGTGAGTTTAACAAGTGATAACAACAACAACAACAACTACTACTTGAAGGTACGTAAGTCTGTTCTCTGTGTTGTTATCATCGCTCGTAACTGCAAACTTTCTTATCTCTCCTTTCTGATGTGAGTTTTGTGGTGGATCTGTACGGCATGGAAACGTTATCCTATCACTCTTGTGCTGTATTATCCTTGCTAGTAACTCTAAGGTTGGTTTATAAGACACTCTCGCTCCTCACATCAGTTATTTCTAAAGGTCAAAGAGGGGGTCAGTCGGGTTCTAATGAGTGTTTCTTCAGGTTCATGCTTCAAAAGAAGGGTCAAACTATCACCTGGGTCATAAAACTACCCCTGGAAATACCCACAACTCCTACGAAAGCCTTGTCAAATATGTGTTCTTGGGCGAGGATGTCTTGTAATACGACCACAACCAACAAGGGAAGGGTATCTGGACACCTCTCCTCCCGAAATTGACCTCTCTTTCGACCACCTCTTTAGATTCTTTTTGTGAGCAGCGAGTAGCGGGCTTTTTTTTTATTATTGTTTACATTTTTTGTGCCCTTGAGCTGCCTATTTTACTGTTGAAAAAAAAGGTCTAACAGCATGCAAGGATCTTACTCAGTGGTATTGAAGGAACTGATGTCAAGATGTTCGCCCACTAATGCAGGCGGCCTCGTTATAAGCAGCCTCCACGCTCTCTATTGCAAGTTACCCCTTCTTCCCTGCTTCCTTTCTCCTTTCCCTTACTCCTCCTCTTCCTCATCCCACTTTTCTTTCTCTTCTTCTTCCCTTCTTTTCAGGTTTCTCCTCCTCCTCCTCCTCCTCCTGCTTTTCATCATCTTTCCTCCCTCTCATGTCGTTTCTCGTTTTACTAATATATAATTTTTTCGTATTTTTTTTTATTCTCTTTTGTAATCTTCCTCTTCTTCTTCCTCCTCTTCCTCCCCTCCTCCCTTCCTCCCCTGCTCCTCAGATCTTCCTACTTCCTGCTTATTCGTACTATTATCCTATTTCAGACTATTCCCTTAATATTTCCTGCACCTCCTCCTCCTCCTCCTCCTCCTCCTCCTTCTCCTCCTCCTCCTCCTCCTCCTTACGCACGGCTCTCTACACTTCCTTTCCTCACTTACTCTTCACATTAACGTATCCTCTCAGCTTTCCTCCTCCTCCTCCTCCTCCTCCTCCTCCTCCTCTACCTCTCTCAAGGGTTGAGGTATTCACTTTTTCTGACATTAATTAAAAAATCTTAAGTAAGGAAAGTCTCTCTCTCTCTCTCTCTCTCTCTCTCTCTCTCTCTCTCTCTCTCTCTCTCTCTCTCTCTCTCTCTCTCTCTCTCTCTCTCTCTCTCTCT
>NC_066512.1:28850761-28855761 GCF_024679095.1 Eriocheir sinensis
GAGGCAGTGGTGGGCACGGTTCCGCTAATCCGCTAACCGCCAGTTCGCTTCCGCTAAATGTAATTCCTCCTCCGCCAACTTTAAGTCCCTAAAAAATCATACCGGTTTGTTCTTCTCCGTTGTGGCAGACACAGCACCATTTGAACCACGTGGCGCAATAATTTCAGGCCGTCCACTTTTGGGTAAATACGCCTTAAAGTACCTTGGGTAATTGAACAATTATTTGGGAAACTTTTTGGTATTTTCGGGTAATGCATATTCCATTTCCAACAAGAGTTAACGGTTAGCGTTGGACCCACAATTTCTTTATCAGCTTCCTTCCCTTACTCCATCCCCCTCTTCCTTACCCTTGCTTCCTTTCTCCCACCCCTGCCGTCTTCCTCCCCCTCCTTCTCCTTTCTCCCTTTACCTCACTTCTCCCCTCTTCCTCCCCCTCCTTACCCTATCTTCCCTCCCAACCCTTCTCCTCCCCTCTTCCTCCTTACCCTGTCTTCCTTTACCCCTCTCCTCTTCCTCCTCCTTCTCCTTACCCTATATCTTCCCTCTCTAACCCCTGTTTTCCCCTCTTCCTCCTTCTCTTCCTCCTTACCCTTTCTTCCTTTACCCCTCCCCTCCTCCTCCTCCTCCTCCTTTCCCTTTCTTCCATTACCCCACTCCTCTTCCTCCCTCTTCCCACTCATCCGCCACAGGAACAATCTTCCCTCAGAAGTAGTAAATGCAAATACCACCAAATATCGAATCGACCGTCATTTCGTTGCGTCAGGAGAACACTGAATATCGTGGTACTTTCATCTGCTTCCCAGGCCCCAAGCGGCTGTCGAGCACCACAGCGGGCAACCTCGTATGAGCCAATAGGCTTTCTGTTGCCTGCATTTTCATGTTTCCATGTTTCCTCCTCCTCTTCCTCACGGCAGGAAAGCCTTTTAAAAATACCAATTAAATGAAACTTTTTAAATCAAACTTTATTTTTTTGTTCAACTTTTATTATTTTTTTTTTCCTGTTTCCCTCGAAGTCACTAATGCAGGCAGCGCTTTGTTGGCGTGACTGGAGGGGAGGAGGAGGAGGAGGAGGAGGAGGAGGAGGAGGAAGAGGAGGAGGAGGTGGTTACATTTTGAGGGTTGGAAGAGAAAAACGCAAGGAAAAGTTAGAGAGAGAGAGAGAGAGAGAGAGAGAGCACACACACACACACACACACACACACACACACACACACACACACACACACTTTTCTCTCTCCACATCTCTTCTTCCTCCTCCTCCTCCTCCTCCTCCTCCTCCTATTCTTTCTCCTCCTCCTCCTCCTCCTCCTCCTCCTTCTACTCTTAACTTAATTTCCTTACTTTTGATGGTAAAAAAAAAAAAAACTACTGCTTTCACCCTTTTCCTCCTTCCCTCCCTCTTCCCTTCTTCCCTTCCTCCCTTCCTCTCTGTCATCCTTTCCCTCTCTCCCCCTTCAGTCATCCCTTTTTCCCTCCACTTCCCTCCCTTCATTCCTCTCTCCATCCCTTCCTCCATCATCTCTCATTCTTTTCTTTCTTCTTCCTTTCGTCTTCCTTTGTCTTTTCCCTCCCTCCCTTCCTCTCCCCCTGCACACACACACACACACACACACACACACACACTCCCTTCCCATACGTCGTCCGATGCAGTGCAGCAAACCCTCGTCTTAGTCTGTCCTTCATTATAAGCAACGACACTCCGTAGACTTGTCCTGTAGCGCTGAAGAACAAGGAGTCAAGTGCAAGGAGTCAGCAGGTGAAGCAAATCGCACGCACGCCTACAACACGTCAGCGAGTCCATCAACACAACTCGAGCAGCGGGTGGAGAAACTTACTAGAATCCAGCCCGGTTTTGGGTCTTGCCATACGCAGCTCCTCGCATTTTCCTCGCACAACACGCTCAGAAAAATTCCTTCACAAATGTATTAGGGAAATTCCTCCTCCTCTTCTTGTGGCCGGTCAGAGCTAGGTCAAAGCGCCTCGGCCGTCAACAGCGCTGGAAGCCTCGAGGTGCTCCGCCACGCTTTTCACCTGTCACCTTTTCACCTTTTCATCTGTGTGTTCACCCTTGTGTCTGAGTTTCGTTCGCCCGTCTGCTACGGTTCATGTAGGGCCTAATAACCGCTGTTGGCCATTCTGTTCATGTTGTTATGTGTTTCGTAGTGTGTGGGGGTGCTTGTCTTGCCTGTGTAAATGTCCGGGAAAATCTTCCTAAGCGTGATGGTCCCCGCGAGTGCCTAGCGGGACGCCTCGCCTTCCCTCCCTCCCGCCGAATGTAGTAAACAGTAGTATACATGCGATAAGTTTCAAACACCCACTGGTAGTATTTTCCCTCCTTGTATCGCTTCTCTTGGACGTTGTTTTGTAGCTCCGAGCCTTCCTGTGTGTGTAAGTGAGTGCTCTGCAGGGGAGGAGGACGAGGGAGGGGGACAGAGGGCTGGATGTGGGTCACAGCAAGGGCAGACAGCGAGCCCCGACGAGGCAACTCAGGCAGCCACACGTCTAGCCCGACACCGCCCTCTCCCAGCCACTCATTCTCGGCTTAATGATACAAGAGAATAAGAGCGAATTTGAATTGGATCCTTAAACCTCTACGAAAGTCATAACAAATGTGGATATGTAAGTCTCGGAATGTTTAAAAATATGTTGTGTAGCTCCGAGCCTTCCTGTGTGTGTGTGAGTGTTCTGCAGCGAAGGGAGATGAGAAAGACGGACAGAGGGAGAGATGGGGCTTGTAGCAAGGGCTGACAGCGATCCCCGTCTTAATCCGCGTTGGAATCTATTTTTCTCTCTCTCTCTCTCTCTCTCTCTCTCTCTCTCTCTCTCTCTCTCTCTCTCTCTCTCTCTCTCTCTCTCTCTCTCTGACAATTCTTAATCCACGCTGTAATCTATTTTTCTTTAATTTTCTCTCAAACCCAGCATCAGCTCTCTCTCTCTCTCTCTCTCTCTCTCTCTCTCTCTCTCTCTCTCTCTCTCTCTCTCTCTCTCTCTCTCTCTCTCTCTCTCTCTCTCTCTCTCTCTCTCTCTCTCTCTCTCTCTCTCTCTGACAATTCTTAATCCACGCTGTAATCTATTTTTCTTTAATTTTCCCTCAAACCCAGCATCATCTCTCTCTCTCTCTCTCTCTCTCTCTCTCTCTCTCTCTCTCTCTCTCTCTCTCTCTCTCTCTCTCTCTCTCTCTGATAATTCTTAATCTACGCTGTAATTTATTGTTCTTTAATTTTCCCTCAAACCCGGCATCCTCTCTCTCTCTCTCTCTCTCTCTCTCTCTCTCTCTCTCTCTCTCTCTCTCTCTCTCTCTCTCTCTCTCTCTCTCTCTCTCTCTCTCTCTCTCTCTCTCTCTCTCTCTCTCTCTCTCTCTCTCTCTCTCTCTCTGGCCAGTTAATTCTCCATTTTTCTTTATCTTTCTCTATCTCTTCTATTTGTTTGGTCTCCCTTTTATTTGCTTTCTCTTTCAATCTTTTCTCCATCTTTTTTTTTTATCTGTATATTTCTTTTTCTCTTTTTTTATTATTTAGATTCCTCTCCGTTTCTCTCTCTCTCTCTCTCTCTCTCTCTCTCTCTCTCTCTCTCTCTCTCTCTCTCTCTCTCTCTCTCTCTCTCTCTCTCTCTCTCTCTCTCTCTCTCTCTCTCTCTCTGTCTATCCCTTTGCTATCCTATTCATTTCACTCTGTCCATCCCTCCCTCATCCTCTTCCACGCCTCCACCCCTTCCACTTTTTGTCTCTCCTCCCCTGCCGCCCTAACCCTTCCACCTCAGTCTTCCTCCATCCACCCTCGCTCCCTTCTTCACTTACTCTCCACCCGTCCACTCCTTTCCACCCCTTCTTGTCACCCTGCCACCTCAACCCTTCCCTCTCTCCCTCCCTCCACCCTCCACGATTCTACCCCTGCCTTCCTCCACTCTCAATCCCTCCATCACTCACCCTTCCATCTCTCCACCCTTCTTCCCCTCCACCCTCCCCCCCTGTCTATGCAAGCCCAGGTTTTAGCATGCGAACACCAGGCTTTGCCGCACCCGATACATGCAGGCCGGACTTATCGGTATTGATGAAGCCTGGGACGCACTGTGGTGGTGGTGGTGGTGGTGTGGGGGGGGGGAGGTGGTCACAGGGGGGCAATGGTGATGGTGGTGGTGGTAGTAGGGGTGGTGGTGGAGGTGGAAGAGAGGTAGTCACGGAGGGAGAGAGGTGGTGTTGGTGGTGGTTGGGGTTGGAGGGGGGGGAGATAGTGGTGGTGTGGATAGGTAGTCACGGGGGAGGGGGGGGGGAAGGTGAAGCGGCCGGTGTTAAAATCAGTGGTGTTGAAGGCATGATGGAGGTGGTGTACGGTATTGGCGGGTTGATATGCCGTCAGATGTAAAGTTGGGGACATACGCTATTAATTGGCTGCGCGTGGCTGCGGTGCTCATCTCCGTCACATTGGGGCTTGAACCTGTGGTGGGAGAGAACCCATCACCCCGGGGCACAGGGCCAGTGCATCATCCGGGCTACCACAGTGTACCTTCCTCAGGTGTCCCCAGGTGCCCATTTATCGATCAACCCGAAAGGGAGGATGAACAGCTGGGTCAAGATCTAAGTAGACCCGAGCCAGGAATCGAACCCAGGCCTGTGAATTCGTAGCTAGGCACGCTAACCACGGCACCACGGAGGAAATAGATGTGGAAGGGTTAAAATCGTATTGACCGTTACTACGTTTGCGACATGAGTAAATTGAACCTTACTGTACACACGTATAACACGGGCTTGTCAGGGAAGGTCACTGAGGGTCCTAACGAGCAGATTATTGGCCAACATTTCTTAACCCGGTAGCAGCGAGGGGCCAAATTTGTGCCATGATTTAAACCCCCCAAAATAGATGATGCATAAACTGATCACAAATGCGTTGATATATATTATGAAATGGTTTGTGTGAGTGATGATTTTTTTTCATTTTTCTCGCTTAGAGGGGCCTTTAAGAAACATGATCCCCGCAGCTACCAGGTTAACAGTTCGTCGCCCA
>NC_066512.1:28858261-28868261 GCF_024679095.1 Eriocheir sinensis
AAAAAAATTAATATATGTAAGAAAGTGAAGAAAAGTGGAAAAGAAAAGACGAAATAGAGAAAAAAAATATACAAGTTAAAAAAAAGCAAATCAAGCAAAAAAAAAAGGAAAGAGAAGGAAGCAAATACGTAGAAAAAGAGAGAAAAAAAAGGAAAGAAAAAAAAGAAAAATTTGGTATATATATTAGTAAGAGTCACTCCCGCCAATCTCTTCTTCCCATTCACTCACAACCTGTCCATGAATAACGATCAAGAGAATGAAAGAAGTGCCGGGGCGTACTGATGAAGGACGCGCGCTCCTGCTGCCCTCGGCTCTTCATAGTTCAGGGAATTAATTATAGGACAGAAAATTTACGTTCCAGTTTGTATATATTTCTGCGGTGAATGTTTTCCCTCCTTCCTGGCGTGGTGATGGTGGTGGTGGTGGTGGTGGTGGTAGTAGTAGTAGTAGTAGTAGTAGTAGTAATAGTAATAGTAGTAGTAGTAGTAGTAGTAGTAGTAGTAGTAGTAGTAGTAGTAGTAGTAGTAGTAGTAGTAGTAGTAGTAGTAGTAGTAGTAGTAGTAGTAGTAGTAGTAGTAGTAGTAGTAGTAGTAGTAGTAGTAACATAATACGAGAAAAAGAACAAAGGATGGTCTTGTTACCATTATACATTAAGGAGGAGGAGGAGAAGGAGGAGGAGGAGGAGGAGGAGGAGGAGGAGGAGGAGGGCAAAGAAAATAAACGGGATAAAGGAAGATCTTGTTATGATTATATTGCAAGGAGGTGGAATACGAGAAGGGGGAAGAGGAGGAAGCGGAGGAGGAGAAGGAGGAGGAGGAGGAAAAGGCATGTTATGAGAGATTACCAGTTGAGATGTGTGTGTGTGTGTGTGTGTGTGTGTGTGTGTGTGTGTGTGTGTGTGTGTGTGTGTGTGTGTGTGTGTGTGTGTGCTCTCTCTCTCTCTCTCTCTCTCTCTCTCTCTCTCTCTCTCTCTCTCTCTCTCTCTCTCTCTCTCTCTCTCTCTCTCTCTCTCTCTCTCTCTCTCTCTCTCTCTCTCTCTCTCTCTCTCTCTCTCTCTCTCTCATAATCAGTCCGCCGCTATATTCACTAATGGACTCTTAACAACATCGGCTATTCAATGTTGGAATACCGATTGAGAGCCAGCCAGCCAGAGAGAGAGAGAGAGAGAGAGAGAGAGAGAGAGAGAGAGAGAGAGAGAGAGAGAGAGGGGGGGGGCGAGGTAGGGATAGAGAGAGAATGTGTGTTTGTGTTCGTGAATGTGTTTATGTGTGTGCGTGTGTGTGTGTGTGTGTCCAACAGTGTATATGGTTTAAGCGGATCAAGATTGAGGTTTGCGCTCTCCTCGCCTTCGTCTCATTGTTTGGTTCGTAATTGTATTTGAATTGTATGTAAACTATGGAGATTGTATGTAGATTCTCGCTCGTTCAATATCTTCCCCTTTACCCCTGTCTCTCCTTTCTCCACAGATCCTACTCTCTTCCCTCTCACAGGCTCGTCCCTCCCACATACTCTTCCCAGACTCATCCCTCTCCCAGACTCATCCCTCTCACATCCCTCTCCCAGACTCATCCCTCTCACATCCCTCTCCCAGACTCATCCCTCTCACATCCCTCTCCCAGACTCATCCCTCTCACATCCCTCTCCCAGACTCATCCCTCTCATATCCCTCTCCCAGACTCATCCCTCTCACATCCCTCTCCCAGACTCATCCCTCTCACATCCCTCTCCCAGACTCATCCCTCTCACATCCCTCTCCCAGACTCATCTCTCTCATATCCCTCTCCCAGACTCATCCCTCTCACATCCTTCTCCCACACTTCTCCTCCCTTGTTTTCTATTTTTTTAAGTAAGGGAGCAGCTCAAGGGTAAAACAAATAAATAAATAAATAAAAAATCCCGCTAATCACTGCCCCCATTAAAGAGAGTATAGATGAGTGGCCAAAAGAGAGGTCATGTTCGGGTGGAGGGGTGTGTCGATACTCTCCACTTGAAAGAGGTCAAGTCACAGGCAGAAAGAAATACAGACGAAGGAAGACTACACCCTCTCCCAAATTCCTCTCCTCCCCACACCCGTCTCTCTCACATCCCTCTCCCAGATTCCTCTCCTCCCCACACCCGTCTCCCTCACATCCCTCTCCCAGATTCCTCTCCTCCCCACACCCGTCTCTCTCTCACATCCCTCTACCAGACCCCTCTCCCTCCGTCACCCCAATCGCCTCTCCTTTCTCCTCTCCCAATCGTCCATCTCTTCCACTCTCCTTCCCATTACTCGCCTACCCCTCCCCAACCCTTTCCAACTCTCACCCTACTCTCCCACACTCCCATACACTCATTCACATTCACATATCCGCCCCCCCCCCCCCTCACACACACTTTCACCTACCTGTGTACACCTCGCCGGGGACGTATTTCTGTGGGTTGCCGCTGATCTTAATGGTGAAGTTGTTGCTGCCGGGAGTGCGCGGCGCCTGCGTTCCCAGCGGCGCCCTGTTGCACGAGGCGGCCTGGGCGTTCACACAGGCCGCCCCCAGCACACTCACGGCCACTACCACGGCCCACGCCCACCCCATGGTCTGTAGGGGAAGAAGAAGGGAAATTAGAGGGGGTGTAAGGGAGGGAGACGATGAGGTGGAGAGATACAACTGAGACATGAGGCAAGGGAAGGAAAGGGGGAAGGAAGGGGGTTAGGAGGTAGAGAGGGAAGAAAAGGGAAATGGCAGAGGATGAGGTAGGGAAGGGGGGGGGGGGGTTAGGGTGCGTGTGTATGGGAGGGATATTGGGTACAGCAGCATCAACGTCTATCATCATCATCATCATCAGGTTGGAAGTGGGTGAGGGAGGGTGGGAAAGAAAAGGAGGAAGGAGGGAAAAGGGAAGGGAGAAGGGGGGGTCAGGGGTGCGTGTGTAAGGGAGGAAGATAAGGTAGTACAGTATCTAGGTTATCATCACCATTATGGGAGCTGGAGGGGAAGGGAGAAGAGAGGGAGCGAGGGAGGAAAGAACAGCATCCACGTCTGTCATCACCATCATCAGGGAAGGGAAAGGAGAGGGGGAAGGAAAAGGTTAGGAGTGTGTGAGAGAGGATGGGAAAGAAAAACGGCTTAGGAGGAAGGGAAGAGGAAAGAGAGGGAAGGAGGGAGGGAGGGAGGAAAGAACAGCATCCACGTCTGTCATCACCATCATCAGGGAAGGGAAAGGTTAGGAGTGTGTGAGAGAGGATGGGAAAGAAAAACGGCTTGGGAGGAAGGGAAGAGGAAAGAGAGGGAGGGAGGGAGGGAGGGAAGAAGGGAAAAACAGCTGAGGAGGGAAAGAAAGGGAGAAGGAAGGGAGGGAGGAATGGAGGGAAACAGCTGAGGAAGGAAAGAAAGGAAGAAGGGAGGGAGGGAGGGAGGGATGGAGGGAAAACATCTGAGAAGGGAAGGAAAGGAAAAAGGAAAGAAGGGAGGGGGAGAGAAAGCAGAGGAGAGGGAGGAAGATGGAAGGGAGGGAAAAGTTTAGTAGGCTCGTATTAAAGACATTTCGCCGCCCAAGAACACATATTTGACAAGGCATTCGTAGGAGTTGTGGGCATTTCCAGGGATAGTTTTATGACCCTTGTGGTAGTCTGGCCCTTCTTCTGTACCATTAACCTGTAGAAACACTCATTAGAACCCGACTGACCCCCTCTTTGACCTTTAGAAATAGCTGATGTGAGATGGCAAAGTGTCTTGTTACAATCAGACTAACAAGAAGAAGAAAAGAGACTCGTTGTAAGAACAGAAAAGCATGCAGTGTAAGAGTCGTTAATCAGACTAACAAGAAGAAGAAAAGAGACTCGTTGTAAGAAAGGAAAAGCATGTTGTGTAAGAGTCGTTAATCAGACTAACAAGAAGAAAAGAGACTCGTTGTAAGAAAGGAAAAGTATGTTGTGTAAGAGTCGTTAATCAGACTAACAAGAAGAAGAAAAGAGACTCGTTGTAAGAAAGGAAAAGTATGTTGTGTAAGAGTCGTTAATCAGACATCAACAAAAACAACAAGACTCGTTGCACAGAAAGGAAAGATTCAGCCCAAGTCGTTCATCAGACTAACAAGAGGAAGAAAAGAGACTCGTTAAGAAAGGAAAAGCATTAAGAGTCGTTCATCAGACTAACAGAGAGAGAGAGAGAGGAGAGAGAGAGAGAGAGAGGAGAGAGAGAGAGAGAGAGAGAGAGAGAGAGAGAGAGGAGGAGGAGGAATGTGTGTGTGTGTGTGTGTGTGTGTGAGAGAGAGAGAGAGAGAGAGAGAGAGAGAGCAGCCTAATGGCGAGTTGGTAACATATTTCTTGGCGGCAGTATTGGTCTTGTCTCGTTATGGGTAGGCAGAAAACAGACGAACACACACACACACACACACACACACACACACACACACACACACACACACACAAACAGAGAAACCACCTTACAGACACACAAACATAGAGAGATCTACAACTACATAGATATATAATACACACACACACACACACACACACACACACACACACACACACACACACACACACAAACGTCTTGAGAAACACCAGAAGGGCGCCTGAGGACAAGGGACGCCCTGTCTCTCTCTCTCTCTCTCTCTCTCTCTCTCTCTCTCTCTCTCTCTCTCTCTCTCTCTCTCTCTCTCTCTCTCTCTCTCTCTCTCTCTCTCTCTCTCTCTCAACAAGATCTTCCTTCGCGTGGAATTTTACAAGCAACACCCCCTCCTCCTCTTCCTCCTCCTCCTCCTCCTCTTCCTCCTCGTCGTCCTCCTCCTCTTTCGACGCAGATCAAGTAGTGTCGTGAGGCGAAAATAATGTGTCGTCATTGCTTACTCTTCGGGAGGAGGAGGAGGAGGAGGAGGAGGAGGAGGAGGAGGAGGAGGAGGAAGAAGAAAACCATGTAGGAAAAGAAAAGAAAAGGAGTGCAAATCGTAATACTAGGAAGGAGGAGGAGCAGGAGGAGAAGAAGAAGGAAGGGAAGGAGGAGAAGAAGAAGGAAGAGGAGGAGGAGGAGAACGGCAAAGAAGGAAAAAAGCAGTAGAGTGTGTTAAACATGTCTACGAGTAATAGCAGAAGGAGGAGGAGGAGGAGGAGGAGGAGGCGGAGGAGGAAAACAAAGAAGAGGGAAAAGAAAAGTAGAAGATTCCAAGGCGTAATACTTGGAAAAATGAAGAGGAAGAGGAGGAGGGGGAGGAGGAGGAGGAGGAGGAGGAGGAGGAAGAGGAGGAGGAGGAAGACGAAAAAGAAGAAGACGAAGTAGGAAAAGTAGAAAATTCCATGTTGTAATACTAGAAAGGAGGAGGAGGAGGAGGAGGAGGAGGAGGAGATCTTGGAGGAAGAAGAAGAAGATGAAGGAAAAGAAAAACAACAACAACAACAACATAAAGAAAAAGAAGAGGAACAAAAGTCGTAATATAAGAAGCAGAAGGAGGTAGAAGAGGAGGAAGAGGAGGAGGAGGAGGAGGAGGAGGAGGAGGAGGACGCATGTGGTTGGGGTGGAGACAACCTCTGTTCTTTAATTGGGTGATAGCGGTGGTGATGGTGATGGTGGTGGTAGTGACGATCTAATAAAAGTGGTGATGGTGGTGACTTGTTGTTGATGTTGGTGGTGGTGGTGGTGGTGGTGGTGGTGATGGTGGTGGTGGTGATGGTGACGATCTAATAAAAGTGGTGATGGTGGTGACTTGTTGTTGATGTTGGTGGTGGTGGTGGTGGTGGTGGTGATGGTGGCGGTGGTGACGATCTAATAAAAGTGGTGATGGTGGTGACTTGTTGTTGATGTTGGTGGTGGTGGTGGTGGCGGTGGTGGTGATGGTGATGGTGGTGGTAGTGATGATCTAATGAAGGTGGTGATAGGGGTGATTGTTGATGTTGGTGGTGGTGGTGGTGATGATGACAGTAGTAGTAGTAGTAGTAGAGAGAGAGAGAGAGAGAGATGCAGGAAAGGGGATGCTGGGTGTGAGTCCGTTTTAGAAGAAAAAGAAGTAGAAGAAGAAGAATGAGAAGAAGAAGAAAAAGAAGAAAAAGAAGAGGAAAAAGAGGTGGGAGTGGGGAAGGAGTGTGTGTGTGTGTGTGTATGTGTGTGTGAGAGAGAGAGAGAGAGAGAGAGAGAGAGAGAGAGAGAGAGAGAGAGAGAGAGAGAGAGAGAGAGAGAGAGAGAGAGAGAGAGAGAGAGAGAGAGAGAGAGAGAGAAGTGTGAAAAGTGAAAGAAAAGTGAGGAGACAAAACATGGAGGCAGGCTGGTCAGGGCGTCAGGAGAGAGAGAGAGAGAGAGAGAGAGCGGATGAGGATGTAAGTGGAGCGGGAGCGGGGTCAATATTTGTAAGTCGCAAGTGGTGAGGACAGCGGCGAGAGAGAGAGAGAGAGAGAGAGGGTTGGGTGAGCATAGAGAGATTGTGTTGTTCATATGTCAAAAGTTTGTTATCATTTTTATTGTCGTTTTTATCATTATTATTATTATCATTATTATTGGTGATTATTTGTCCACTGCTTCTTTCAGCGTTCCCCTGCCCTCCCCTGCCATCCCCTGCTGTTCTTTCCCTGTTATTTGATGTTCCTTTCCTTAAGTTCTTACGTTCTTATGTTCTACCTCCCCCTGGCAAAGCTCTTCTCAACCTTACAACCCCGTCCGTACACAGCGTTCTTTCCTACACACATCCGCTTAGGTTCTATGAAGACTTTTTCCTACTCTGCTTTGATATCCTGCGTTGTTTTCTGTGGTCCTTTTTGGCTGATACTTCCTTCTTTAATCTCTGTATTCCTTCCCTTCGTATATATAGTCATGTGGGGGAATATAAGTATCTATTTTGGTTGATGTTTTCTTCTACAATCTCTTCATTCCTTCCCTTCGTATATATAGTCTTCTGGGGGAATATAAGCATCTATTTTGGCTGGTGTTTTCTTCTTCAATCTCTTCATTCCTTCCCTTCGTATATATAGTCTTGTGGGGGAATATAAGCATCTATTTTGGCTGGTGTTTTCTTCTTCAATCTCTTCATTTCTTCCCTTCGTATATATAGTCTTGTGGGGGAATATAAGCATCTATTTTGGCTGGTGTTTCCTTCTACAATCTCTTCATTCCTTCCCTTCGTATATATAGTCTTGTGGGGGAATATAAGTATCTATTTTGGGTGATGTTTTCTTCTTCAATCTCTTCATTCCTTCCCTTCGTATATATAGTCTTGTGGGGGAATATAAGTATCTATTTTGGTTGATGTTTCCTTCTTCAATCTCTTCATTCCTTCCCTTCGTATATATAGTCTTGTGGGGGAATATAAGCATCTATTTTTGGCTGATGTTTCCTTCTACAATCTCTTCATTCCTTCCCTTCGTATATATAGTCTTGTGGGGGAATATAAGCATCTATTTTTGGCTGATGTTTCCTTCTACAATCTCTTCATTCCTTCCCTTCGTATATATAGTCTTGTGGGGCCATTATAAACATCTTTTCAGACTCTTCTCTGTTATCATTATGTTGTTCTATGTGGTCCTTTTTTGCTGTTCCTTCCTTTTCCACAGCATTCCCTCGTAACTATAGCCGTGTAGGGCCATATAAAAAGCTTTTCCTAATATTATCTTTTATTATATTGTTGTATGTTGAGCTTTTTGCTGTTTCTTGCTTTTTCCAGTCTTCATTAATTTCTTTTTTCATATATAGTTTTCTAGGGCCATATATACAGCTCTTTCTACTGTTCTCTGTTCATCTTGGTTGTTCTCTGGTGTGTCTATTCATGTTCTTCCATTTTGCGGTCCTTTCATTGCTTGCCTTCGTGTACAGTTTCATTCAGGACCAATTAAATAGCTTCTCATAATGTTTTTTTTCTCTGCTGGGGTCTGTTTTCTTTATGCTGTTTCCTCCTGTTTGCTTGGTGTTTTGTTTTGTTTGGTGTTTTCTTTTCCCTCTTTTTCCCCTTTTTTCCATCCTCAACCCGGTAGCAGCGACGGGCCAAATTTGTGGCTTTACCGTGTACCAGCTATGGGCCACATTTTTACCGTGATATAAACCCCCAAAATGGATGTAGCGTAAAGTGATCACAAATGCGTTGGTACTCTAAATTGTGAAATGGTTTGCGTGAGTGATGATTTTTTTGTCATTAATTCGCTTAGAGGGGCCTTTAAGATACATGATCCCCGCAGTTACCGGGTTAAATTGCTTCTCATAATGTTTTTTTCTCTGCTGGGGCTGTTTTCTTTATCCTGTTTCCTCCTGTTTGCTTGCTGTTTTGTTTTGTTTGGTGTTTTCTTTTCCCTCGTTTTCTTCTTTTTCCATCATTAATCCCTCTTGTTTGTCCTTCTATATTATCATTTCTTTCGTTTTTCTCTGTTTCCCCCTTACTAACTTTTCCCTCTTGTTCCTGTCCTGTTTCCTGTTCAAGCTCCTCTTATTTTCTTTTACGTCATCTTTTCCTTCCTCTTTTTCGTGTTTTTTTCTTCAGTTTCTTCTTTATCTTTTCTTTCTTCTTACAAACTTGTTCTTCTTGTTTTTGTCCTCGTTCTTGTTCTTCATCTTATTAGTTCTTCTTTTTCTTCTTTATCTTCTTCTCCTTCTTCTTTTTGCTGTTCTTCTTGTTCGTGTTTTTGTTCTTGTTCTCCTTGTTCTTCTTCTTCTTCTTGTTCCTTTTCGCTTTTCGTTTAGTCTTTTGTCCCTTCCTCCTCTTTATCTTTTTCTCTCGCTTTGCTCTCCTTCTCTCTTACTTGTTATTTTTCCTCTTGCCAAACAGAGACCTTCCCAGCCTAGTCACACAGCCCTAACACATCACAACAGCCGCAGAGCCAGACACATATCCAACACAGCCTCCCCCACACATGCACATCCTCCCTCCCAACAGCTGCGCATGACTGTTGTATGTAAAAGCTCTTAACTCTGTATATCTCTTACGAATGTGCTCTTTTTTCTGTTCTTGTTCTCGTGTGTCCTTGTTTCTTATTCTTGTTCCTCTTCTTCTTCACCTTCTTCCTTTTCGCTACAATCATACAGCCACATTCACAAACATTCCCAGCCTAGTCACATACTCCTAACCCATCACAACAGCCGCACAGCCAAACACACAGCCAGCACAGCTTCCTCCACACATGTCCAGCCTCCCTCCCAGCAGCTGTGCATGGTTGGTTGTAGCGTGTACAGGGTAAGCCCGCCGCCTATCACCCAGCATCTGCCGCCTTCCCTCGCCTCATGAGCGGCCAACGATGTATTTACTGTTATTCCCCGGCGCTGAACGAGCACGGAGAGGCCCGAGCGACAACACTGATTGCTCCTTCGCTTTTAGTATCGGGGGACGCGGGAGGGCGGTCGACGGGCGCATGGCTGGATTGGTTTGCATGGCTGACTGACTGGGTAGGTTTGGCATGGCTGACTGACTAGCGGACTGGATTCAGAGAGCTGGCTGACACTCAAGAGGGGGTTTGCATGGCTGACTAACTGGCGGGCTGGGTTTGGAGGACTGGCTGACTGACTGGGTGGGTTTGGAGGGCTGACTGACTGACTGGGTGAGTTTAGAGGGCTGACTGACTGACTGGGTGGGTTTGGAGGGCTGACTGACTGACTGGGTGAGTTTAGAGGGCTGACTGACTGACTGGGTGAGTTTAGAGGGCTGACTGACTGACTGGGTGGGTTTGGAGGGCTGGCTGTCTGACGGGCTGGGTAGATTTGGGTGGACGGGGCGACTGGCTGGCTCTCTGACTGGGCATGTTACTATAGGAAACTGGGAATGGCAAGACGGCAGGGTGACTGGTTGGATGGATAGATTTGGGTGAGTGGGTAGCTGGCTGACTGGCTCTCTGACTGGGTGTGTAAGTGAGGAAAATTTAGGATGGCTGACTGGCTGGCTTTGGCTGGGCATGCTACTGTAGAAGACGAGGGATGGAGTGGAAAGATTGGAAGAAAGAATAGGACGGAGAGAGGAGAAAACGGCGAGTAGATGGGAGAGGCTGATGGATGTTGGGTGACTATATAAGATGGGGGAGAGTGGGTGAAGGGAGACTGACGAAGAGTAGTAGAAGAGAGTGAAA
>NC_066512.1:28873261-28880761 GCF_024679095.1 Eriocheir sinensis
TGTTGAAAGAATATAGGCCCAGAACCTGTTAGTTACACATCAGTTTTATTTAACGTGATGGCTCTTCTGACCTTGTGACGAGAGAACTCAATTAAGACGTTATGGAACAAATGGAGATCGCAGACACCAAGGAGGAAGATGTGTAGGCCACCTCCCTCGCCAAAGCCTTGTCAAACTATCACTAAGCCCATAAAACTACCCATGGAGATACTAACACAAGAACCTCCACAAAACCTTAATCAAATGTGGATGTGTGAGCCCAGAAATGCTTTGAGAAGATGAGCCCTGAAAAGGATGTGTAGTAGGGTCCGAACGGTTAGATAGTACGGGTCCAGAACCTGTTCGTGACGCATTTTCTTTATTTACCATGATGAGGGTTCTGACCTTGTGACGAGAGGCCTCAATTAAGACGTTATGAAACAAAGGGCCATCGCAGACACCAAGGACGAGGATACGCAGTTCACTAGGCCCATAAAACTACCCATGGAAATACTAACACCACAACCTCTACCAAAGCCTTATCAAATGCGGATGTGTGTGCCCCGATGTGTTTAATAGAAGGGATGTGTGAGCCCCGATGTGTTTAATAGAAGGGATGTGTGAGCCCCGATGTGTTTAATAGAAGGGATGTGTGAGCCCCGATGTGTTTAATAGAAGGGATGTGAGAGCCACGATGTGTTTAATAGAAGGGATGTGTGTGCCCCGATGTGTTTAATAGAAGGGATGTGTGAGCCCCGATGTGTTTAATAGAAGGGATGTGTGTGCCCCGATGTGTTTAATAGAAGGGATGTGTGTGCCCCGATGTGTTTAATAGAAGGGATGTGTGAGCCACGATGTGTTTAATAGAAGGGATGTGTGAGCCCCGATGTGTTTAATAGAAGGGATGTGTGAGCTGATGTGTTTAATAGAAGGGATGTGTGCCCCGATGTGTTTAATAGAAGGGATGTGTGAGCCCCGATGTGTTTAATAGAAGGGATGTGTGAGCCCCGATGTGTTTAATAGAAGGGATGTGTGAGCCCCGATGTGTTTAATAGAAGGGATGTGTGAGCCCCGATGTGTTTAATAGAAGGGATGTGTGAGCCCCGATGTGTTTAATAGAAGGGATGTGTGAGCCACGATGTGTTTAATAGAAGGGATGTGTGTGCCCCGATGTGTTTAATAGAAGGGATGTGTGAGCCACGATGTGTTTAATAGAAGGGATGTGTGAGCCCCGATGTGTTTAATAGAAGGGATGTGTGAGCCCCGATGTGTTTAATAGAAGGGATGTGTGTGCCCCGATGTGTTTAATAGAAGGGATGTGTGAGCCACGATGTGTTTAATAGAAGGGATGTGTGAGCCCCGATGTGTTTAATAGAAGGGATGTGTGTGCCCCGATGTGTTTAATAGAAGGGATGTGTGTGCCCCGATGTGTTTAATAGAAGGGATGTGAGAGCCACGATGTGTTTAATAGAAGGGATGTGAGAGCACCTACATTTTTAAAGAATATGGGCCCGGGACCTTTTACCATCGCATTCTCTTTCCGACCTTGTGACGAGAGGCCTCAATTAAGACGTTATGAAACAAATGACGATCGCAGACAACAAGGGGGATGATGATACGCAGTCCAGCTCTCCCCCGCCAGCGCCTTCATTAAGCTGTTATGGAACCCGAAACCGTTCATCTCGCGGCGACGAAGATGATCCGCTGCTTACGCAACGAGACTCATGAAGACAAGTTGCCGGAATTACTGACTCAGCCCCGAGAGACGAGCGGGACACCGACGCCTCCAACCGGCCGTGGGAGCCGAGCGGGGAAGGAAGGACGGGACGGAGGAGGAGGAGGAGGAGGAGGAGGAGGTGAGGAAGGAATAGGAAAATGAGGACGAGAGGAGGAGGAGGAGGAGTAAGAGGAAGTGGTGAAGGAGAAGAAGAAGGTATACACATGGAATAGGAAAATGATGACGGGAGGAAGAGGAGGAGAAGGAGAAGGAGAAGGAGGAGGAGGAGGAGGAGGAGTCTGTTTTGTGTTGTCCCCGAGAGTCTTGTATTAATAACAGCCAAGCACCAGGCACCAGGGACCTTGTACTGATAATCATGCACTTGGAACTGTGTGTGTGTCTCTATCACTATCTAGTATTACGACTTGCACTCTTCTACTGTTCTTTTCCTATTTCATCTTTTACTGCTTTGTCCTCGTTCTCCTCCTCCTCTTCTTCTTCTTCTTCTTCTTCTTCTCCTTCTTTATCATTATCATCATCATCCTTTTTCTCTCTATCTATCTCTATTCAACTATATTTATCTATCTATCTACCTATTTATCCATTTCTATCTTTTTCTCTCTTCATTTTAGTCCGTGATCTCCATCCTATTACGGCGGAAAAGAAAAAGGAACAGAACACCAAACTTTATAGGTGATGCAGACTCGAATTCTGTTACTAAACCGTCTTGGATCCCACGCCCCGAACACCGAGTTTATGGGAAGGAGGTTTACGATAGGCAGGTTCCAGCATCGGCCCTGAACACACGAGGTCATATTCCTAAACATTTCGGATCCCAAGTATAAACATTTGACAAGGCTTTCGCAGGAGTGGTGCTGGGAGGCATTTCCCGGGGCAGCTTTATGACCCTGGGTGTAGTTTGACCTTTCCTCTGTACCAGGAACTTGAAAAAATACCCTCATGAGAACCCGACTGACCTTTTTCTTGGCCTTTGGAAATAGTTGATGTAAGGGGTGGAAGCGTCTGAGAATAGCGACCATATAATCAGCTCTTCTTTCCCTTGGTGGAGAATCGAAGAGGTTTTCAGACTGAGAGAAAAAATCGTTGCATAGAAAATTGTCTCATTCATTGCGAGAGAGAGAGAGAGAGAGAGAGAGAGACAGAGAGAGACAGACAGACAGCCTGCCTTCCTGCCTGCCTGCCTGCTTGCCTGCCTGCCTAAGAGAGAGCGAAAAACAGACAGACAGACAAACAGACACACAAACAGACAGGGAAATTACTGCCAGCATCACACACAAAGTATTCCATCCCATTCCCCGAAAAGCGAGTCGATCAGAATAGAATCCGATGAAATGAAATGACTTGTTCAGACTCCGCAGCTAAACACCTCTTGCAATGGGATCGAGGAGGCCTTCAGCGCGCGAATCTAAAGTATTGTTAACGAGGAGACCAATATGTTGTGGCCCTTACTACTACTACTACTACTACTACTACTACTACTGCTGCTTGGGTCATACTCCTACCACCACCACCACCACACCACCACCACTCCATACCACGTGCCACAGAGAGTGTTATTCTAATTATTGTTTTAACGAATTTTAGGATGATGAAACGTTCTATACACACACACACACACACACACACACACACACACACACACACACACACACACACACACACACACTTATTATCAGACGCGTTCGGCTCACAACAGCTGTTTCCCAAGGCCACAAGAGAGGTTAGTCGGGTTCTCATAAATGTTTTTTTTTTACATCCATGGTGCAGAAGTCTTGTCAAACTATCTCTAAGCTCACAAAACTACCCATGGAAATACAAATACAGCTCCTATGAAAGCCTTGTTCAGCTATTACTAGGCTCACAAAACTACCCATGGAAATTCAAATGCAGCTCCTACGAAAGCCTTGTCAAACTATCTCTAGGCTCACAAAACTACCCATGGAAATACAAATACAGCTCCTATGAAAGCCTTGTTCAGCTATTACTAGGCTCACAAAACTACCCATGGAAATACAAATGCAGCTCCTACGAAAGCCTTGTCAAACTATCACTAGGCTCACAAAACTACCCATGGAAATACAAATGCAGCTCCTACGAAAGCCTTGTCAAACTATCACTAGGCTCACAAAACTACCCATGGAAATACAAATACAGCTCCTACGAAAGCCTTGTTCAGCTATGACTAGGCTCACAAAACTATCCATGGAAATACAAATACAGCTCCTACGAAAGCCTTGTTTAGCTATCACTAGGGTCACAAAACTACCCATGGAAATACAAATACAGCTCATACGAAAGCCTTGTTCAGCTATTACTAGGCTCACAAAACTACCCATGATATACCCACAACAACATCCACGAAAGCCTTGTCATATGTGTGTGTGTGTGTGTGTGTGTGTGTGTGTGTGTGTGTGTGTGTGTGTGTGTGTGTGTGTGTGTAAGCCCCGAAATGTTTAAGTATATGATCCACAGAGAATCCGATTCCACTTCCTGCCTGAATCCCACGTTTTAATAGATTGACGTTAATGAAATGCGCTCGCCGGAATGCATGAACCATTGTGTGTTCCGTGATTGAGTCTTCTTATTAAATTCTTTGCAGCGGGATCGAAACCTTTGTAGTGAGAGACGGGGATTGTATTTTATGTTTTTATTAATGTTTGGTTATGATTATAGTTCTTTGTGTGTGTGTGTCGTGCTTGAGAGTGTGTGAAAGAGATTGTGTGTGGTTGTCCTGTTGATATTAAAGAAAGATCGTTTATTTTCTTTCTGTTTTCTTGGATTAAAGACTTCAAACTCCTCCTTTTCCTTCTCCTCCTACTCTTCTTCCTCCTTCTCTTCCTCCTCCTTTTCAATTTTCTGATTTTCTTCCTTCTTCCAACCATCCTTCGCCTCCGTCTTCTTTATCTTCTGCTTCTGTTCCTCCTCCTCCTCCTCCTCCTCCTCCTCCTCCTCCTCCTCCTCTTCCTTCTCGTGGCCCTCATTTTATCTGCTACATATCTCAACCCCTTCCATCTTCTGTATTTACTTTACATATTTCTCTCTCTCTCTCTCTCTCTCTCTCTCTCTCTCTCTCTCTCTCTCTCTCTCTCTCTCTCTCTCTCTCTCTCTCTCTCTCTCTCTCTCTCTCTCTCTCTCTCTCTCTCTCTCTCTCTCTCTCTTTCAATATATCTTTTCGTCCGACATCTCGAATTGAAATGCGTATAAGTTATTCTCAAGTTTTCCTCCTCCTCCTCCTCCTCCTCCTCCTCCTCCTCCTCCTTTTCTTCTCCTCCTCCTCGAGAACTCTTGCCTTCTCCTCCTCCTCCTAACCCTCCTCCTACCCCTCTCCTTACTCCTCCTCCTCCTCCTTCTCCTCCTCCTCCTTATGTTATCCTTATATAATTCGCTGGTAAGGCCCCACCTGGAATACGCCGTGCAGTCCTGGTCCCCTAATTACAAGAAAGACATTGAAATTACTCCAGAGAGTACAACGACGCGCTACGAAAATGATACCGTCATTGAGGACGCAACCTTAAGAAGAACGACTCAAGCGATTCAACTTCTTCACGCTGGAAAAGAGACGATTGCCGGGAGACACGATACAAGTCTTTAAGTACCTGAACAAGCTCAGCAATATTGATCACTCCAAACTCATCACGCTACAAACTAACCCGCGAACAAGAAACAACGGTAAAACAAGTCAAGCGAAGCGATGCAGTACTGATGTCGGCAGGCGTTATTTCTCGATCAGAGTCGTCTGGCACTGGAACAGCCTTCCTGCAGGAGTGGTTAGTGCGGAAACGATCAACTTCTTTAAGAATTGTATGAAAAGTCACTCGCTGCGTCGGGAGTGAACAAAACGTATCCAAGAGTACGTGCAGAAGTGCTTTGATCTTTGCGCCGGTCATTCTAGTGGCTGACGGATTGCAGGCAGCCTCGCAATGAGCCTACAGGATTTCTGCTGCCTGCTCGTCTATGTTTCCATGTTTCCTCCTACTAGCCCTCTTCCTCTTTCTCTTCTCCTCCTTCTTCTCTTTCTTCCCATCCGCTTCCTCCTTTTCCTCTTCTTCTTCTTCTTCTTCTTCTTATTATTATTATTATTATTATTATTATTATTATTATTATTATTATTATTATTATTATTCCTCATTTTCCTTCTCCGTTTCCTCCTTCTCCTCTTCCTTTCCTCTTCCTCGTCCTCCTCCTTCTCCTCTTCCTCCTTCTCCTCTTCCCTCCTCCTCCTCCTCCTCCTCCTCCTCCTCCTCCTCCTCCTCCTCCTCCTCCTCCTCCTCCTCTTCCCTTCTCCTCCTCCTTCTCCTCCTCTTCCCTTCTCCTCCTCCTCCTCCTCCTCCTCCTTCTCCTCCTCCTCCTCCTCCCCGTCAGTATTTCCAGTATACAAACAATAGAATTTCCCCGCTTTGGGAGTAAGTTTCTATTTCCTTCTTCTCTTTTATTTCCTTCCTATTTCCTTTTTTTTCTCTCCTTTTCCTGTTTTTTTTTTCTTTTCATTTTCCTCCAATTTCATATTATTTCTATTTTTCGTCTCTCCTCTTTTCTTCTCCGATTCTGTTTTGTCTTTCTTCTTTTTCTCTTCATTTTCTTTATTTTCTTTAATATTTTCTCCCTTTTCTCTTCATTTCCTCTTTTTCTCCTCTCTTTTTCTCCTCTGTTATTTTTCCTCGTTTTTTCTCTTCGTTTTCTACATTATCTATTTTTCTTCTTCCTCTTCTTTGCTCTCTTCTTTCTCTCTTCTTCTTCTTGTCTCTTTTGTTTTCCTTCCTGTCTTTTTTTTCTTCATTTTTTTATCATATTTCATCTTCTTCCTTCTCTCTTTCTCCTCTCTTTTTCCTTTCTGTTTTGTTTCCCTTCTCTTTTTATTCTTTTCCTTTTTCTGTCTTGTTTCTTATCTATCTTTTCTTTTCTATTCTCTTCTTTCTCTCTTTTTCTTCTCTCTTTTTCCTTTCTTGTTTTGTTTCCCTCCTCTTTTTTTTCTTTTTCTTTTTCTATCTTGTTTCTTTTCTCTTCTTTCTCTCTTTTTCTTCTCTCTTTTTCCTTTCTTGTTTTGTTTCCCTCCTCTTTTTTTTCTTTTTCTTTTTCTATCTTGTTTCTTTTCTCTTCTTTCTCTCTTTTTCTTCTCTCTTTTTCCTTTCTGTTTTGTTTCCCTTCTCTTTTTTTTCTTTTTCTTTTTCTATCTTGTTTCTTTTCTCTTCTTTCTCTCTTTTTCTTCTCTCTTTTACGCTTCTGTTTTATTTTCCTTCTCTTTCCCCTCTTCATTTTTTTTCGTATTTCCTCTTCTTCCTTTTCTTCTCCTGTCTTCTTTCTCTCCTTCCTCCCTCCAATTCGTGCCCTGGTCTTCTCTGTCTCCTGTCTTCCTTCTTTCTTTCCTCCATTTCGTGTTCTGATCTTCTCTTTCCTTCCTCTTCTCTTTCCTCCGTCTGCTTTTCTTTTCTTTTCTTTCCTTCCTTTGTTTCCTCGCCTCCCTTTCTTTCTTTCTGTTATCTTTTCTGTTATCTTTTCTGTTATCTTTTCTTTCTTTGTTTCCTCACCTCCCTTTCTTTCTCTCTGTTATCTTTTCTGTTATCTTTTCTTTCCTTCCTTCCTTTGTTTCCTCACCTCCCTTTCTTTCTTTCTCTTATCTCATTTACTTTCCATTTTTCTCCTTCTCTTTTCCTTTATTCCTTTTCCTTCCACTTTCTCTGTTCTCCTTTTCCTTTCTTTTTCTTCCTCTCCTTTTCCTTCTTTATTTTCCTTTTCTTCCCTTTCCTTATTTCACTTTCCCTTTCGTCATCACCTACGTTCCTTCT
>NC_066512.1:28883261-28885761 GCF_024679095.1 Eriocheir sinensis
TCTTTTATTTTCTTCTTTTATTTTTTATTACTTCTTCCTTTTTCTTCCTCATCTTCTTTTTCTTTTTCTTCTCCTCCAAGAATAAGACACGATCGTCAACCATTGCCCAACCCGAACAAGATTTAGAGTTAGCTAAGAACACACGAGGACATAGGGAGACTAAAAAAGGTCACCACCACCACCACCACCACCACCACTGTCCCATCTCAAAACCATTACCTATCCACCTCCTTCTATCACCACCTCCACCATCATCATCACCACTACCCTTCCACCACCTCATCCACCACCACCACTACCGCTGTCCCATCTCAAAACCATTAGCTATCCACCTCCTTCACCACCATCATCTGAGATGGGATGCTCACCAAATTCCCTTCCCGTCCATAAATGCATCTAGTGTCCGTTTAACCCGTCCGCTGCGATTGGCACGGATTTCGCCTTCACTGGTAGCCTGAGGTCTTTCTGTTGATATGCTGGATTTTCCCTCCCTCACATTTTTCTCCACTAAATTGGAGCAGCCACTTTTTGTTCCACTCCTGTAGCTTAGTGATGGCTTCTTGTAGGAAATCCGCATCCAAGGGGTTAAAGGTTTCAGTTGGGTTTGCCTCAGCTACACACCTACTGAGTTTGTTCCACTCGTCCACTACCCTGTTCGTGAGCCAGTAGTTGCCTATTTCTTTTCTAAACTTAAAATTATCCAACTTATAGCCGTTACTGCGTGTCCTCACATCATTACATCAGTTTTTAATGGAAACACTTTATTTAAATCACCCTTGTTAATCTCCTTAATCAGTTTGAACCTCTCGATTCGTTTAGTACATTATCACGGATTTTGGAAACGGCATGAACCTCTTAACACACACACACACACACACACACACACACACACACACACACACACACACACACACACACACACAAACCCCGACTGACATCCTGTACCCATGCACTGTTAGGTGGACGTTGGGCACGGATTAAAGGAGGCTGCCCATCCGTCTCCACTCCGACCAGGAATCGAACCCGGGACCTCTTAGTTGTGAAGTGTGTGTGTGTGTGTGTGTGTGTGTGTGTGTGTGTGTGTGTGTGTATACCTGTTTTTTTTTCTTTTTTTCTTTGCGTTCCTTTTGTTTTCGTTTGTCTCATTGTCAAACATTTCTCTCTCTCTCTCTCTCTCTCTCTCTCTCTCTCTCTCTCTCTCTCTCTCTCTCTCTCTCTCTCTCTCTCTCTCTCTCTCTCTCTCTCTCTCTCTCCTATTCTCCTCACCACATCGATTTCTGTTTTCTGAATTCCACCCCTTCACATGAATTCGTCTTCGTTGTTCTGGTCTTTGTAATATTACGAATTCCACTGTAGTGAAACCAGATTGGCGAGATCGTTTTTGCGTTGGCTCCCACGGGTCCTTTCCTCCCCGCCGCTCTGCCACACAGTCTAGCTTTTTCCTCTCATGTGTTAGCTATGGGTAACATTTCAAAGGAAGAGAGAGGTGTTGGGGCTGTGTGGCAGAGCGGCGGGGAGGAAAGGACACGCGGGAGACAACGCAAAAACGAGATCTCGCCAGTCTGGTTTCACTATAGCATATGTTACTACTACTACTACTATTACTACTACTACTACTACTACTCCTACTACTGCTACTGCTACTGCTACTACTGCTACTACTACTACTACTACTACTACTACTGCTACTACTACTACTACTGTGCCATACTGTAAATATGTGTGTGTGTGTGTGTGTGTGTGTGTATGTATGTGTGTGTGTGTGTGTGTTGCGTCACCGTTTTGTTGTGATAAATTAGGGTCAGTTAATCTTCATTGCCGAATAAAAAAAGAGGACGATTAAATTGCCAGTAATTAGGTCTGTGTAAGGAGAGAGGTCAGGGAAGACGTGTGTGTGTGTGTGTGTGTGTGTGTGTGTGTGTGTGTGTGTGTGTGTGTGTGTGTGTGTGTGTGTGTGTGTGTGTGTGTGTGTGTGTGTGTGTGTGTGTGTGTGTGTGTGTGTGTGTGTGTGTGTGTGTGTGAAGAAGCGAGTTATGTAGACAAGTAGGAATGAAGGAAGTCTGTGTGTTACGAGAGAGAGAGAGAGAGAGAGTCATTTCATTAAAGCGCATGTTTACAAAATTAATAAATTCTCCATCTCTATAAACTCGACTGAACTAAGCAAGTATTTATGTATTTGTTTGTGTGTGCATGTTGGTGTGTGTGTGTGTGTGTGTGTGTGTGTGTGTGTGTGTGTGTGTGTGTGTGTGTGTGTGTGTTGCAGCCATACATGTGCGCTTCACTGCACTTGGCTTAAGAGTGATGGTGTAAGTGTGTGTGTCATGTAACACACACACACACACATACACACACACACATACATACACACACGCAAGCACGCAGGCACACATACCCCAGCGAACAAACAAACAAACAGCTGACAGACAAACTAATAAACGCGACTTACGGTGTTTGTGTGTTTAGCAGAGAGAGAGAGAGAGAGAGAGAGAGAGAGATTAAA
>NC_066512.1:28890761-28895761 GCF_024679095.1 Eriocheir sinensis
ATTTACAAGCGTGGTAGACGTGGCGACTTATTCATATGCTTGCAAAAATATATATGAAAAGAGAAAGTGCTACCTGTATTATACTGTGTGATGCGTTTAGTTTTGTTTTTACCTCGGGGCTATGAAAGACTGTCTAGTGTCCCTCCCTCTGTCTGTATGTCTCTCTCTCTCTCTCTCTCTCTCTCTCTCTCTCTCTCTCTCTCTCTCTCTCTCTCTCTCTCTCTCTCTCTCTCTCTCTCTCTCTCTCTCTCTCTCTCTCTCTCTCTCTCTCTCTCTCTCTCTCTCTCTCTCTCTCTCTCTCTCTCTCTCTCTCTCTCTCTCACACACACACACACACACACACACACACACACGCACATTCCCTTGAGTTACGTAATGTTATCAGTGAAGTTTCGTAATGCCTCGTGTGGTGTTGTTGTGTTAGTGGTGGTGGTGATAATGGTGGTGGTGATGGTGGTGATGGTGGTGGTGGTGATGGTGAGAGAGTGAGAGAGAGAGAGAGAGAGAGAGAGAGAGAGAGAGAGAGAGAGAGAGAGAGAGAGAGAGAGAGAGAGGATATAATTAAGGGAGGCAACTGACACAAAAAAACAGCACTTTCTTAATGATAACAACAATAATAATAATAATAATAATAATAATAATAATAATAATAATAATAATAATAATAATAATAATAATAATAATAATAATAATATATAATAATAATAGGAAGAAGAGGAGGAGGAAGAAGAAGAAGAAGAAGAAAAAGAAAAAGAAAAAGAAAAAGAAGAAGAAGAAGAAGAAGGAGAAGGAGAAAAAGAAGTAGAAGAGGGAAAAGGACAACAACAACAACAACAACAACAACAACAACAACAACAACAACAACAACAACAACTAGACCGCCTTTATAATTACGACGATGCCTCTGTGAGTGTGTGTGTGTGTGTGTGTGTGTGTGTGTGTGTGTGTGTGTGTGTGTGTGTGTGTGTGTGTGTGTGTGTGTGTGTGTGTGTGTGCGTGTGTGTGTTGCATCACCAAACAGTAATTTTGTGGCGCGGAGGGCAAAAAAAAACTTCATCATCGGCGCCATATTAATTATTTTTTTGTCCCCTGGAGAGAGAAAGTAGAGGCGGACATGTTTTATACGGGATGTTTTGTACACCAGCCTCCCTCAGCACCACCACCACCACCACCACCACCACACTCACTACTACCACTGATACCTTCATAACCACCACAACCCCCACCAGCATCCCTCATCACTATAACCACCACCACCACCGCCTCCACCACCACTACCATCATCACCACCCTCATCACCACCACTACCACTGATACCTTCATAACCACCACCACCACCACCACCACCCTCATCACCACCACTACCACTGATACCTTCATAACCACCACAACCACCACAAGCTTCCCTCATCACTACACCACCGCCTTCATCACCACCACCATTACCATCATCACCACCACCACCACCACCACCCTCATCACCACCACCACCACTACCACCACCTTCATTACCACGAGCAACACTACCACCACCTCCACCACTACCACCTCCTCCACCACCACTACCAACAACAACAACTTCATCACCATTATCACCCCATCACCACTAACCAGTACCACCAATAGCGCCAATAACACCACTTTCATCACCGTCCTCACCACCACCACCACCACCACCTCCTCCATTAACCAATATCACCAGTACCCCAATTAACACCATATATGTATCGTCGCCGTCATCTCTCCCGCCGATATCATCATCACCATCACCTCCAATCACTGTCAACACCACCCTCGTCATCACCACCACCTTTTCCATCATCACCACTAAAGGAATTATTGTTGCCATCACCATCAACACCATCATTTTTAAAGTATGTGTTGGACCCCCTCACCACCACCATCACCACTACCCCCACCACCACCACCACCATTATCATTACCACTACCACCAGGCCTAATGAGACGGAGATAAGCACCGAGGCCACGCGCACTAATAGCATATGCCCCGAACTTTACATTTACTACCACCATCACCATTCTCACCACCACCACCACCACCACCACCACCACCAGGTTTAATTTCCAACCAATCTCTTCATTAACTTATTTTCTTCTCGTATGTTTTTAGAGAGGTTCAATTTTTACTATATATTTTGGCATCTATATATATATTTTTTTTTATCATATGTATATCACACTTACACAGCCTGCTCCTCTTCTTCCTCCTCCTCTTCTTCCTCTTTCTCCTCCACCTTCACTTCTTCCTCCTTTTCCTCTTCGTTTTTGTTCTACTCTCTCTTCACCTCCTCCATATCCCTTTCCTTTCATTTCTTCCTCCTCCCCTTTTCTTCCTCCACTTTTCCCTTCTCCTCCTCTTCCTTTTCGTTCTTGTCCCCTTCCTCCTCTCTATTCACCTTCTCCATATACTTTCTTCCCTTCTTCCCTCCTTCCTCCTCTCCATTCTCTTTCTCCTCCTCGCCTCCATTAATGTTCATACCTACAACCATAACTGACGGATTGACGATTAATTATTTTATATTTACATTTGTTAAAGTTTGTTGTTTTGCTTGCACTTATTTTTTTAAACTTTTGCTTCTGTGTGTGTGTGTGTGTGTGTGTGTGTGTGTGTTTACTACTACTACTACTATAACTACTACTACTACCGTTTTCCGGCCACCATCCGTTAGAGTTGCGTTGTGTGAGGTACTACTACTACTACTACTACTACTACTACTACTACTACTACTACTACTACTACTACTACTACTACTACTACTAAAAACAACAACAACAACAACAACAATAATAATAATAATGATAATAATAATAATAATAATAATAATAAACCTCCCTCCTCGTGTCTTTCCAGATCGCTGTCCCCAGAACTCCTCGCCCCTCGCCTTCCTTGTGAGTGAATGCTGAGTGAGTACCCTCGTCTGGTGCTCCGATCTGTATTGCCTAGACCAGTGATTCTTAAACCCGGTAGCAGCGACGGGCCAAATTTGCGGCCTTGCCGTGTACCAGCGACGGGCCAAATTTCTGCCATGATATAAACCTCCCAAAATAGATGATGCATAAACTGATCACACATGCGTTGATATATATTATGAAATGGTTTGCATGAGTGATGGTTCTTTCTCATTAGTTTACTTAGAGGGACCTTTAACCTAACCTAACCTAACCCAACCTAAGAAACATGACCCCCGCAGCTACCGGGTTAAACTTATTACTACCACGCCCCCTCTTGGAATTGGTCCTTCCTTCCACGCCTCCCTTGCATAGATAGATAGAATTCGCTTCCAGATTTATAACCAAGGGTAAACCTAACGACTAAAAAAATATAATAACTTCTTAATTTTCCATTTTCCCATAAACTTTTCAATATTAGCCCACGGTCTTGTGAAAATAATAACAAGTACTCTAACAACAGTAATTCCAACTTTTCCTCAGGGCTCCCCCCGACCCTGGAAATTAACAGCACCCTTCCATTATAAAAACCTCTTTATATTGTTTTCCTTGACTTATATATTTCATTATTTTCTTTGTATTTTTGGGTTGGGTGATATACGTGGGTGAAGAAGTCACTCCTGTCGCTACGTGTGTGTGTGTGTGTGTGTGTGTGTGTGTGTGTGTGTGTGTGTGTGTGTGTGTGTGTGTGTGTGTGTGTGTGTGTGTGTGTGTGTGTGTGAGAGAGAGAGAGAGAGAGAGAGAGAGAGAGAGAGAGAGAGAGAGAGAGAGAGAGACCTATCACGCCCGTTGCTAGGAACACAATATTATAACGCGCTAGGCCTCCGCGGTGCAATGGTCAGTGTACGTAGCTACGAATCCGCATATATTCATCCTCCCTTTCTGGCTGCCTGTAAATGGGTATCCGGGGAAACCTGGGGAAGGTAAATTGTGATAACCTGGATCATGCCCTGTGACCCGGTGTGGTGGGTAATTGGTAATGGGGCCAAAGCGACGGAGATTAACACCGAGGCCACGCGCAGGTAAAGCGTATGCCCCAACTTTATTAATTTACTTACGTGGAGGCCTTTGGAAGGAGCGAGGAACCTTTTGTTACAGTTCTCGCTTCATATGATTGTTTTCTGTGGCGAAGGTCTCACTCTGACTCACGGGGAAGCTCAGGTAAACGGAAGGGGACTTTTACTTTTTGACACACATTAAAGGAAAAATTTGGATTCATTTAAGTCGTATATGAGATCGGTGATGACTCTGGTGAACTGTTAATGTTATGCTTGCGTGGGTTAAAGAAAGGTAGGAGAAGGAAAAGAAGGAAGAAAAATAGGAAAAAAAAAATGTCTAGCAGGTATAAGATCAGAGACACGCCAGTCCTCGTCGACAGACTGACATGGTCGGCTAGATTTCAGATTCAGTAAATAAGTTTTTCGCGCGTCATTGAGATGAAGGTATGCATGAAGGCTAATTCTCTCTCTCTCTCTCTCTCTCTCTCTCTCTCTCTCTCTATGTAAATCTATCTATGTAAATCTCTCTCTCTGCACCTAAAAACCTCTACCCCGCCCCCCAAGAGAGAGAGAGAGAGAGAGAGAGAGAGAGAGAGAGAGAGAGAGAGAGAGAGAGAATTAACCTCCATGCATACACTTCATCTCAGTGACGCGCGAAAATAATTATTTACCGAATCTTACGAAATAAACATACATTACATAGAATACCCCCCTCCCCTCCCCCCCCTTCACCCCCCCTTCTATCAGCCCCCCTCCAATCCCCTCCCTCCCCCCCTCTCTCGCTACCTCCATCCCCCTTCCTAATTGCCCACCCCACACACAAACAGCCCCTTCCCCCAGCCCCCCTCCCCTCCTCTATTCTGTCTATCCCCCAACTCCTCTTTTTTTTTTCCTTTCCTGCCTAACATCCCCCTCCTTCATCCTACCTAACACCTTCCCTTTTAATCCTTCACCCCTCTTCCTGCCTCTCCCCCCTGTCTTCCTTTCTACGGTCCTAACCCTCCCCTCTCCCTCCATCCACTCTCTCTCTCT
>NC_066512.1:28900761-28905761 GCF_024679095.1 Eriocheir sinensis
ACGTCCACAGTACAGGTAATGCATTGGCAGAGGTTGTTGTGGGTGTTTCCATGGGTTGTTTTATGACCCAGATGATAGTTTGACAAGGCTTCTGCATCATGAGCGTGAAGAAGCACTCTTGAGAGCCTGGCGTATCCCTTTGTGGCCTTGGGAAAGAGATGTGAGTCGAAAGCGGGTAGTTTTATGAACCTGTTGATAGTCTGACAAGCATCAAGAACGTGAAGAAACACTCATGAGACTCCGACGAATCCCCATTGCTATAGCCTTTGGGAATGAGATTGTAAGAGCCGAAAGCGTCTGAGAAGACGAACGTACTAGAGCCCGTATTCTTAAACGTATCGGCGCCTCAGCTCGCTTGTTTGAAAAGTCTCCCGTAGAAACTCTTGGGATTTTCATGGACTGTTTTGTGTTTACACGGCCTCTGCCCCTTGAGCGGGAGTGTCACCCATGAAAACCCGGTTAATCTTCTCTATGGCCTTGGGAATCAGTCGTAGTAGAAGTACAGTATACGTTAAGAATATGAACCAAAGTCTCTCCGTCATGGCCGCAGCTGGAGGCTAAACACGCCGTCAGGGCATACTCACGCCCTCGGGACAATGACATACTCAGCAACAGTTGTGTTTTATTGTCTTGGACAGCACAGGATGGCGATGTCACAATAAATAGCGCGTCGCCGCCGCCGTCGCCGCCGACGCCGCCAACACAGATGGGGCGGACAGCGGCCACGCGCGGCGCCGAGGCGTTGCGATAACAATAAATTAGCAGAAGACCCGCGGTGAGGCGTCTGGTGAGCCTCACGCCACTCGGCTATGTTGTGGTGGCGGTGTGCGGTTAGTGTTGCAGCGGGACGGATGTTGGAAGACCTAGGAAGGGGGTGAAGGGGGGCAGCCTCGCCTCACACGTTCGCTTGTGTTGTGGTGGCAGGTATGTGGCGAGTGTTGGAACAGAGCGATTAAAAGTGTTACAGGACCTGGAACAGAGGTGAAGGATGGGCTGGGAGGGCGTACGCTGGGTCCTTCCTTTTGGGTCTCTGAAGAGGGATTAAAGATTGTCTCACAGGACCGAGAGGAGGGGAGAGAAGGGCCGTCAGGAGCCTTGGCGAGGGGACAGGCGGCTTAGCAAGGTGCCGCCTGTTACCTCGCCGTAGTCTGCCTGTGTGTGACGGGAGGGTTGTTTCAGGGCCAGAAGAGAAAAGGTAAGGCTGAAGGAGGCTAAGTAGGTGAGGAGGAAGGGTTGCTTGAGGGCCAAGAGAGAAGAGATGAGGCTAAAGGAGACAGTGGGTGAGGAAAGAGGCGTGCATGGTTATTGACGACGACCTCGACCAGATTGCCCCTGCCTCTTGAGCCCCTCCACGTACTGCAGGAGCTGCTCGCTGTCCTCGCACACGAAGGGCTTCTTGTGGTAGCAGGCGATGTCATGCCACTTGATGCCGTCGTTGTAGATGTTGTTGAGGACGCCCAAGCAGGACTCCGAGGTCTGGTTGATGTCGAACTCCGCGTTGTCGGGCTGAGGTCCCCCGGTGTGGCCCTTGTCGCTCCAGGGTTGGTACCTCCAGCCGGGGGGGGTGCGGTTGGTGTCGGCCATCTTGGTGTTGGTGTTGGACCAGAACCAGCCCTTGATGTTGAGGGGCTTGAGATCCGCGCGCTCCTCGCAGCCCGTGAAGTCACATAGGCGGCCGGACGTCCAGATGTAGGTGATGTTGCCTGCGGGAATGGGTGAAAGGGTTTGGTGAGGCGTGTGTGAAGGACGGACGGGATGCAGAAGGAAGTTTTGTGGCCATGTATGCAAAGACTGGGGCGTTGTGAAGCAGACAGACACACACAGGAACACAGACACATTAAGCCATTCAGACAGACACACATTCAGGCAGACAAACACACAGACAGACAGACAGACAGATAGACAGAAAACAAGAACCGTTGCTCCATAATCAAAGAAGAGAGAAAGGAGGAGGAATAGTAATAACGAAAGGTTGTGAAGAAGGAGAGAATGAGGAAAAGAATAAAGAAAGAAGGAAAGAGGGGAAGAGAAACTAAGGAGGAATGGAAGAGGAAGGAAGGTATGGATGTTGAGAGGAAGGGAGAATGGAAGGACTGTAGAAGAGAGGGAGGAAGGGAGGGAAAGGGAAAAGAAGGAGGTTTGGAAGAGGAAGGAAGGTATGGGTATTGAGAGGAAGGGAGAATGGAAGGACTGTAGAAGAGAGGGAGGAAGGGAGGGAAAGGGAAAAGAGGAGAGGAGGTTTGGAAGGAGAGGAAGGGAAGGAGAGGAAGGGAAGGAGAGGCAAGGGAAGGAGAGGAAGGGAAGGAGAGGAAAGGAAGGAGAGGCAAGGGAGGAGAGAGGAAAAAAAAAAGAGAGGGATACACACACACACACACACACACACTCACGTCTTTTGATAAAGTCGAAGATCATGTCGTTCTCTGCCTGCGACTCAATCCCGACGGCGTCCATGCAGCGGCGGCGGCACTGGTTGCGCGCCTCCAGCCAGTCCACCTTGCGGCCCTCCGAGCGGCCAGTCTTGGGGTTCACCTCCTGGAAGTCCGAGCCCTCCTGGTCCCACGAGAAGAAGTAATTGTGCCCGCCGTGCTGCCATTGCTTGGGGCCTGGAGAGGAGGGGGGAGGTTATGAGTACTAGGACGCTGTAGGACGCTGTTGCGGTATAGGATAGGACATTATACGGTATAGGATAGGACATTATACGGCCTCAAAAAAACTAATAATGCGAGATATAGTGTATAATGGTGTTGATATTCTCATCCTATTTCCTAAAAGTAACTGTTTGATGACGTAATGCGGCCTATAAAGTTGTAATAGTGCGAGATATATTGTTCTGTGATCTAATTTTTATGCTCTTTCTTATGAGCAATTGTTTGAGGACATGATGAAAGCTAAGACTTGTAATATTGATAGGTATACTGTTTCATGTTCAAATATTCATAGTTTTTCACAAAGGCACGTGTTCGATGACGTAATGCGGTCTAAAAACTTTTTATAATGCTGGATAATGTTTTGTGCTAGATTTTCATACTATTTCTTGAATGTTCACTCACGGTTGTCGCAGAGATCAATCTCCGGCAGCGCCAGCAGGCGCCCCTGGCCGTGCACCGTCGCCGCGGCGCACACCAGCACCAGCCCGAGAAGGACGTGCACGCGCATCCTGGGGAAGAGGAAGAGGGAGCGTGAGACACAGGAGTGTTGGGAATTAAAGAGGGAAGTAAGAGTAGGTGCCAGGAAGCGATAAACGTAAATGTAAAGGACAAAGAAATTATAAAAACAGAAATTGAACTCTCTCTCTCTCTCTCTCTCTCTCACACACACACACACAGGTTGCTCAATATCTAGTTCGCAATAAATATAAAAAAAGAGTAAGAAAAAAATATAAAAGAAGTAAATAAATAATGGACTTGAGCCGCAGGAAATATGATGATCGAATGAATGTTTTCTTATCATTATCATTCACTCGCTCGGAATTTGAAGAGAGAAAGCAAGGGAAGGGAAGGGAAGGGAAGGAAGGGAGGGGAGGGAATGTTAGGGAAGAGCAGGGAAGAGGAAGGAAGGGAAGAGAAGGGAAGGAAGGGAGGGGAGGGGATGTTAGGGGAAGAGAGCAGGGAAGAGGAAGGAAGGGAAGGGAAGGGAAGGGAGGGAAGGGAGGGGAGGGGACGTTAGGAAAAGAGGAAGGAAGGGAAGGGAAGGGAAGGAAGGGAGGGGAGGGGTAGTTAGGGGAAGAGAGCAGGGAAGAGGAAGGAAGGGAAGGGAAGGGGAAGTTGGGGAAGAATATAGAAAAAAAAGAGGGGAAAGGGAAGGGAAGAAGAGGAGAGGGAAAAGAAGGAAAAGGAAAGAGAGGTAATGGAGAGAAAAGGGAATGAAGAGAACGGCAAGGGAGGGAATGGAAGGAAAAGAAAGGGAAGGGGAGAAGGGAGGGGAGGGAGACGTGAGAGCCATAGAGATGAGACATAAGAGAGAGAGAGAGAGAGAGAGAGAGAGAGAGAGAGAGAGAGAGAGAGAGAGAGAGAGAGAGAGAGAGAGAGAGAGAGAGAGAGAGAGAGAGAGAGAGAGAGAGAGAGAGAGAGAGAGAGAGAGAGAGAGAGAGAGAGAGAGAGAGAGAGAGAGAGAGAGAGAGAGAGAGAGAGAGAGAGAGAGAGAGAGAGAGAGAGAGAGAGAGAGAGAGAGAGAGAGAGAGAGTTAACCAGACTATAATGTTAGGGTTAGGATTTGTAGGTAGGGAGGAAGGAAAGTGGGGAGGAAAGGAAGGGAGAAAGGGAGGAAGAGGGAGGGAAGCATGGGAACATGGAAATGCAGGCAAATGAAGACCTATTGGCTCATCACGAGGAAGAAAGGAGATGGAGAGAGACAAATGGAAGGGAAGAAGGGGAGAAAAGGATGGGTAAGAGAGAGAGAGAGAGAGAGAGAGAGAGAGAGAGAGAGAGAGAGAGAGAGAGAGAGAGAGAGAGAGAGAGAGAGAGAGAGAGAGAGAGAGAGAGAGAGAGAGAGAGAGATTCAGAGAGTGCAAGAAATAGAGGAAGAAGAGAGGAAAAGGTACAGAGAGGAATCATTGAACCTGAAGTGAGGATGAAAGGGAAGGAAAGGAAAAAAAGGAAGAAAATGGGCGAGAAATTAAAATAGAGAAGGAAGAGAGAGAAAGTTGAGAGAAACGAAGGGAAAATAAATGCAAGAAAGGAAGAAAGATGGGGATTGAGGGATGGAGGAAGAGTGGAAGAAAGGGAAAGGGAGATGGGGTTGTAGGGGAGAAAGAAAGGGAAAGAGAGATGGGGTTGTAGGGGAGAAAAAAAGGGAAAGGGAGATGGGGTTGTAGGGGAGAAAGAAAGGGAAAGAGAGATGGGGTTGTAGGGGAGAAAGAAAGGAAAAGGAAGGTCAGGGGGGAGGAAAGGGAGGAAGGGGAAGGAAAAGGAAGGGGAGGGGAGGAGGAGGTGGAGAGAGAAGAAGCGAGAGAGGGAGAAAAGGGAGAGAAAGGGAAAGAGATGGAGAGAAAAGGAAAAGGA
>NC_066512.1:28910761-28913261 GCF_024679095.1 Eriocheir sinensis
CTTCACTGCCCCTCCCCCCGTCCCCTTCCTCCTCCTTCTTCTCCTCCTCCTCCTACTACTACCACCACTACTACTACTAGACCTTCCGCCCTTCCTCCTCCTCCTCCTCCTCTTCAAACCCTATATTCTTCCACTCCATAAAAACGTTACCTTCTGTGCTTCCTTCCTTCCTTACTTGCTTCCTTCTTCTCTTCGTCCTCCTCTTGCTACACCTTCCACCCTTCCTCTTGAAACCTATATTCTTCATCCTTCTTTGCTTCCTTGTTGCCCCTTTATCCTTCTCCTTCTCCTACTCTTCCTCCTCCTTCTCCTAAATCAGTTCAAGCGCAGCGATGCAATACAGATATCGACAGAAGTTATTTCTCGAAATGAGTTGTTAGCCAATGGAACAGCCTTCCTGCAGAAGAAGTTAGCGCGGCAACAATCAGATCTTTTAAGAATCGTATTGATCGTCACTTTGCTGCGTCGGGAGTGAACAATGTATCAACGCGTACGTACAGAAGTGCTTTAATCCATTACGCAGGTCATTTCTGTGTATTGATGAAATCACTGAAAGCAGGTACCTTACAATGACCCAAAAGGTTTTCTGCTGTCTGCTCGTCCATGTTTCCATGTTTCCTTCTCCTCCTCCTCCTTCTATTTCTACTCCTACTCCTACTCCTCCTAATCCTTCATGAGGTAATAGCGTGGCCTTAAACTACAGGCCTACAGGCTTGGAATCAGTGGCAAGTAAAACAAACTCAAGTTCCCGCAAGATTAGGATATAGTTTTCAACACCCATTACGGTTTAAGAAATAGGAGATTCTGCTTTACCTGACCACCACCACCACCACTACCGCCAACAACAACAGTTACAACATAAACAACAACACCACCACCACCCCCATTAACAACAACAACAACAACAACAATAGCACTACCACCACCACCACCACCACCACCTCCTGACAACAGACAGACAGCAACAGGGCGGCAACCTGTGGAAGCCCAAAGTCAAGGAGGAGAATCTTGGAAAGTCCAGGAGGAGGAGAGGAGGAGGAGGAGGAGGAGGAGGAGGAGGAGAAGATCGAGGAGGAGGGTATTTCTTGGTATGCAACGCCCACATAACCCCTTCCTCCTCCTCCTCCTCCTCCTCTTCCTCCTCCTAATTCTCCTCCTTCACCACGTCCTCCACCCATATTTCCATCTCCACCTTCTCCCCCAGCAATCTTTCTCCTCCTCCTCCTCCTCCTCCTCCTCGGTACAAAGGACAGGCCACAAAGGGTCTCACAAAGCAGGTAACCTTACTGGCATTCAATAGGCAAGCCATTACCCGGGCTGTCTATATTTACTTATGTCCTTAGAGCTCTTTCTCTCTCCTCATCCTCCTCTTCTTCCTCTTTCTTTTCTTTTCTTTTTTATCTTTTTTTTATCTTTTTCTTTATCTTTATCTTTATCTTTTTCTTTTTTTCTTCTTTTTGTTGTTGTTGTTCTTCTTCTTCTTCTTCTTCTTCTTCTTCTTCCTTTTGCCTCTGTGTCCTTAATGCTCTTTTGTTCTCCTTATCCTCTTATTCTTTCTTTTCCTCCTCCTCCTCTCCTCTTCCTGTCACCTTTCCCTTTTTCCTTTTCCCTCCAATATTCCTTTTCTTCACCTTCCCATTTTTATTATTCCTTCTCAATTTTAATGCGGAAGATTACTTTACAATTGATCGATCAAATAGAACAAGAAGAAATCACAATTTGAAGATAAGTGGTAAAAGATTCTCGTCGCACGAAGCTAAACACTTATTCTTCAATCGAGTTGTTAATGTTTGGAACTCTCTACCCTGTGATGTCGTTGATAGTACAACAGTTACGGCCTTCAAGAATAGATTAGGCAAGTATTTTGAATCCAACCAGCAACTAAGGTATTACTCATTGTCGTAATAACGTTAAGTTTTTTCGAATACTGGAGTCCTTGTCCGTTTTTATCGCCCGGTTAGTGGTAGCAGTAATGGTAGTTCTTTCCTCTTTCCTACATAATTTCCATGCAGTTTTTCCATGCTGCATGTTTTTTTCCTTTCCTGCCAGCTTTGGCTGGAGGGATGGGGGGTGGGGAGGAGCCTTCGCCTTTGCTGTCCTTCATCTTCCACCTTTGATTAGATAGTTAGTGTAGCTTGTCACAAACAACCTCGTAAGGACCAGCAGGTCTGCTGTTGTTTGTTCTTCCTTTGTGTTCCTTTGTGTTCCTACTCCTCCTCCTCCTGCTCCTCCCAGCCCCCATAATGCTCCCGGATGTAAGAACTGAGCAAGGTAAAGGAGGAAACAAAATAGGAGGAGGAGGAGGAGGAGGAGGAGGGAAGAGGGGGATAGAGGAAGAGTGGGTTGAAATCAAGTAGGGTATGAGGAAGAGTAGAAGGGGGAGGAAGAGGAGGAGGAAGAGGAGGAGGAAGAGGAGGAGGAGGAGGAAGCAGGAAGAATATTGAACGCCATTGACCCACACACACACACACACACACACACACACACACACACACACACA
>NC_066512.1:28915761-28923598 GCF_024679095.1 Eriocheir sinensis
GTTAACCAGCCACTTCCAGTAACTCCGCCGCCTTCACCGCCGCCGCTGACCCTCACAAGGTGGCGTCAGGCAAGGCAGTTCCGAGAGCCAATGCTGTTTAGTCCCTGGGTTGTGTAAGGAGAACGCCCTCCCCCCTTCCTCCCCCTCTCTCCCCCACACCCCCTCACCTTTGCCCATCTCTCCCCCACCTCTTCTTCCCCTCTCCGTCTTCCACTCCCTAACCCCCACACCCTCTCCCCCTCCCCTCTTACCACCTCCCTCACCATTCCCTCCACCTTGCTCGCCTTACCACTCACAACTTTCTCTGCATTTCTTTCCTTCTTTTTTTCTTACCCTTTCCTCTGCTCCTCTTCCCCCCCTCCCCTTCTCCCCCCAAGACCTACCCATCATCATCATCGTTTTTCTTTTTTTCTTCGTCTTCCACCACATCCTCCTCCTGCTCTTCCTAACCCTCTTCTTTCTCCGAATTTTGAATGTGTCTATCGTACTGCATGGCGCTATCCACATGACTGCCAAGCCTGTTCCACACATCCACCACTTTATCAGTATACCAATTCTTGCCTATTTATTTGTTACCTCCGAATATATCTAACTTAAACCCATTGCTGCGTGTCCTACCCGGGTCTCTTACCACCAAAACCCTATTAGCAACCTCCTTATCAGAGCCTTTCATCCATCTCTCTCTCTCTCTCTCTCTCTCTCTCTCTCTCTCTCTCTCTCTCTCTCTCTCTCTCTCTCTCTCTCTCTCTCTGCTTTCTCCCTTTCTTTCCTTCCTTTTCTCTCTCTCATCTATAAACTTCAATCTAGTCTCCTCGCTCCCTTCGCCTCTCTAAAGGGTGCAGACGAGGAAGAGAAAGGGAGGGAGGGAGGGAGGGAAGGAAGGACAAGAGGAAGGAGGAAAGACTGGAAGGATTGAAGAAGCGAAGGATAAATAGGAGGAGGAAGTAGAAGAAGAGAAAGATCAGGAAGGAAAGGGTGATGGAAGGAGTTGAGCAAGGCATGGAGGAAGAGGAGGAGGAAGAGAGTGGGAAGGAGAGAGGGAGGAAGGGATGGAGGGGAGATGGGGAAAGGAGGAAGAGGGTAAGGAGGAGGAAAGGGGTAAGGGCATGGTTAGGGGCACCCCCCCCCCACCCCACACACACACACACACGTAACCTTGGGCGTCAGGCAGGCAGGTAGTGATGGAGGGAGGAGGAGCTGGCCCTTCCCTACCTCTATCCCCCTCCCCACTCTTCCTCCTCCTCCCCCTCCCTTCCCCCCTCCCGTCCCTTCTGCCTCCTTCCTTTCCCTTTCTCTCAAACACTCTCTCTCTCTCTCTCTCTCTCTCTCTCTCTCTCTCTCTCTCTCTCTCTCTCTCTCTCTCTCTCTCTCTCTCTCTCTCTCTCTCTCTCTCTCTCTCTCTCTCTCTCTCTCTCTCTCTCTCTCTCTCTCTCTCTCTCTCTCTCTCTCTCCTCCCTTTTCCCTGTTCTTACTCCACCTCCTTCCTTTCCTCTTCTCATTCCTTTCTCCACATAAGTTATGGCCCACCCCTCCCTCTCTCCCTCCCTCCTTCCTCTTCCTCCTCCGTCTGTCTACCTGTTCTTCCTGCCTACCTGCCTGAACCCTTCCTTACCTTCCTTACCTTTCCTTATCTTCCTTCAGCTCTTTAAATCCCTACTTTCTCCTATCTTGTTTCTTAACCCTTTATACCCGACTAGCTTTCCCTGTTTTCCTGGTATTTTCCTCTTCTTTTTTTTCTTATTATTGATGTTCAGTGTGGGAGGTAATGGGCGGAAGGGGTGAGGGGGGGAGTTGTGTGTGTGTGTGTGTGTGTGTGTTTGTAATTCCTCATCACCACCACCACCACCACGGCCTGATCACGAGCAGGATTCGCATCGCCGGCAAGTACCCTTCCGATTAGAGAAAGGCTCATTAATCGATGTCTGGGCACTGCCGGGGCCGTCACACACCACACATCCCGTCCCCCTTGCTCAAGGGGGAACAGTAACCACTCCTTGGCAGTGGAAAAATCCCAGTCTGAGCGTGGGCTCAAACCTCCACCTGCCAGACCGCGAAGCCTGGCAGCACAGAGCTTTACCACTGAGCTACTGGAGTGGTATGTGTGTGTGTGTGTGTGTGTGTGTGTGTGTGTGTGTGTGTGTGTAACTGGGCGACCCTGGAAATGACACACACACACACACACACACACACACACACACACGCGCGCGCGCAGAGAGGCAGGGGTCATGGCCATGCTAGCTTGTGACTGTGTGTGTGTGTGTGTGTGTGTGTGTGTGTGTGTGTGTGTGTGTGTGTATGGGAGAGTGAGAGAGAGAGAGAGAGAGAGAGAGAGAGTGTGTGTGTGTGTGTGTGTGTGTGTGTGTGTGTGTGTGTGTGTGTGTGTGTGTGTGTGTGTGTGTGTGTGTGTGTGTGTGTGTGTGTGTGTATCAGAGAGAGAGAGAGAGAGAGAGAGAGAGAGAGAGAGAGAGAGAGAGAGAGAGAGAGTGGAGGTATTTGTCTTGTCATGGTTGAGGGTAATGATGATGATGATGATGATGATGATGATGATAAGTATTAGGAAGAAATAGACATGGAGGAGGAGGAGGAGGAGGAGGAGGAGGAGGAGGAGTTGGAGTAGGAGGAGGAGGAGGAGGAAGAGGAGGAGGAGGAGAAGGAGGAGCAAAAGGAAAAGTATAAAGACCAGAAGGAGAGGGAGGAGAAGGAGGAGGAGGAGGAGAAGATTAACCTTAGTTTCGTAATCAAAGTCACGATGGAAATTAGAGGAGAGTGTCAATGATTCATAAAAGATTGCACGGCAGGTGTGAGCGAGGCGGCGGTGGATTATTTCAATTATTAGTGTGGTTGTGGTGGTGGTGGTGGCGGTGATGACTTGAGCCATACGGTAGTGGCTGTTGTGATGGTGCTGGAACTGACGTTGTGGGGTGATACTCGTGGGGGTGTCATGGATGTGGTTATTGTGGTGGTGGGGTCTTAGTGATGGTGGTTGCTTGGGGGTGAGGTTACTAGTAGTGATTATAATGAGTTAGGGATGCTTTCTTGCTAGTCGGGGGAGGGGGGGGGGGGGGGGCCGGTGGCGGTGATGGGTCGCGGCACACTACTGTCTGACACACGCGTCAGCTGCTGTGTACGTAACCTTCACATAAATCCTCGGCGGCGGCGGGAGACAAACACTCGCCACGGCCAGGCCGCGGCGCGGCACGCGGCGTGCATGCGGATGGCGCCCCGCCGGCCTGTGTCGCCGCCACGGCCGCCTCCGCCGGGAGCAGCTTTTGAAGTGCCGCAGGGCAGCGCCGAAGACCTGCACGCCACACACACGCTTTGCCCCGGTCAGGCACGGCGGCGCCGCTCAGGAATCTCGCCGGCACGCTCGGGGGAGGGTAAGGGGGGAAAGGGGGGATGCTGCAGGGAGGCGGTGAGGGGGTGCTGAGTGCGGGGGGCCTGGCAGACAAGACAGAGGAAAAGAGTACTGCGGCGCGGGGGAGGGAGGGGGGGTGCAGCAGGCAGTCCTCGTTGGTCATCGCGTTGAGCAAGAGCCTCGGCTGGTGCAAGTCAAGGCCCCGCCGGCGTAAGACAGCCGCCCGCCCCGCCCCGCCCAGGCGTCCCGCAGCGTCTCCACCACTCCGACCGCCGCTGCAGGAGCGTGGACGGAGTCGCCGCCACCTGTTTTGGGGATGGCGGCGGCGGCGGCGGGTCGTCAGCACGGCTGATAATCGGCCAAGCAATACGTAAGTGCCGGGAAAGTATCGCAAATGGCCGGTAATTTGGCGGCAGCTTAGACCTGGAGGTGAAGCAACCCTGCTGCGCCCTGCCAAGCCCTGCCGCCCCCTGCCAGACCCGCCAGATCCGCCAGACCTGCGGTGGAGGAGTGGGCTCGGGGCGGCGACGGAAAGCCCCGCACCGCTGCCCTGACCACCGCCTCCGCCGCCGTGGCCCGCGGCGGCGCCAGGTCCTGCCCGTCAGCCGGGAGGTAACCGGCAATCACGAGCAGGGAGCGCAGCAGCTGCGGTGCGGTGCTGGCCGCGCTGCATCACACTCTTGCGGCACACACCGCATCCTTGCACACCGCGGCACACGCCCGCCCATACACCCTCACAGCCCCTTCACAACGTCGTGGAGGGAGAGCGCGGCCTTGGTCGGCCGCCGCGCGATGTCAGGAAACGTCGTGATTTTCGACATGAGCCGCGATAATAAACACCCGCCCGAAGGTCTCCCTGTTTCACTGTTTCCGTTCCGCTGCGCAACACGTCGGGGCCTCGGGCGGCCGCGGCGGGGCGGAGGGGAGCAGAGCAAGGCGCTGATCCCATCTGTAACATTCTCCTCGACGCACGCTGAATGCTCGCCCTTGTCGCCCTGCGGCCTGGAGTCACGCCGCGGCGGCGGGCGGCCTCGACTCCTCGCCTCTCGCCTAGTTGCCAGGAAGATCGGTGATTTGTCCGTGTTGGCTCGCAGACCATAATTGCCGAGAATCTTCGCCGCCTGACTGATGGACGACCCCAAGGCCCCGAGCCCTGCACAGACGCTGTCAGACTCTGTGACACCGCCACTGAAAGGGGGGAGTCATTTTATGGTCGGGTTGAGGCGCCTCACAAAAATATATATGTAGAAAAAGCTAACAAATGTGCCAAAGAAGATGGAACAAAAAATGCTGCCGGGTACAGCATGGAGAGAGAGGATGCGAGCATCATGGACAGAACAAAGGTTGAAAATATTATAACGCCTGTTAAGAATAAGAAGTAGGCTTAATCAGGTCATACCATGCGTGGTACTGATAACAGACGGACAAACAGGGACAAACAAAGTAACAGGGTGGCAACTTTGGAAACGGTAATGGCTGAGTGGATAGCGTGACGGCGCCGCGTCTAGGACGACGCGAGTTCGAGCCCCGCCCGGTGACGCAAGCTGGGATTTTTCCGTCGCTGCTGAGTGGCACAAGACTACCGCGCATGCTGTCCAGAAGACCACCTATCAACCCAGACTCTAGATTGTAGGATCAAAGATGAGCTCCGGGGGGCAGCATGAGCCAATTCAAAATGGCGCCTCTATAAACACTTGCCTGCGCCACAACGGGCTGGGGCCGACCATCAAGCCCCAGCAAGAAAGCTTACCGGCGCAATAGGCGTAAACGTAAAAAAAAAATGTACAAGGCCGGGCTGACAGACGACCAGGTAAAGATAGAAGCAGGATGAAATGCACTAACATCAAACAGAGAGGTGGAGAAGGTTGGGAAAGGCTTTGTCGCGTAGAGATGATAATGGTAATGATGATAAAAAGTCAACCAGTACAAGCGAGCAGTGTTCCTAAGAGAGTAGACTTATAGCATCAAACAGAGAGGTGGGGACGGTTGGGAAAGGCTTTGTCGTGTAGAGATGATAATGGTAATGATGATAAAAAGTCAACCAGTACAAGCGAGCAGTGTTCCTAAGAGAGTAGACTTATAGCATCAAACAGAGAGGTGGGGACGGTTGGGAAAGGCCTTTGTCGTGTGGAGATGGTGATGATAATGATGATGAAAAGTTAACCAGCCCATGCGAGCGGCGTTCCGAAGACGGTATGCTCGCTTCTTCATGCCGCCGCCACTCACTGAGGGCGGAGAACGCGGCCACGAAATTAGTCGTTGCGAAAACACTGGATTTCACCTCAATCTTGCGGGCTATTCTTGGCTCGGCGGCGGCGGGGACGGAGGTGGGGGCGGCTTGAGGGGGGCGCTCTTCCCTCCCCCCACGCCCCGCATCTGACACCTAACACCCCTGACCCATCACCCTCACCTCCCACCCCTTTGTCACGCCCCGCCCCTCCCACCCCTTTTGCCCCTTCCACTCCTCCCTGCCCTCTTTTTCCCGCACTCCCCGCCCTTACCACGCCCTTTGCCCCTTGACACCCTTCCCTTCACGCCTCTGCCCCCTTAAACACACTACTTGCCCCCTGCCCTCGCTCCCCTGCCCTCGTTCCCCTGCCCTAACGACCCCTGGCCCCTGCTTCTCCCTTCTCCTTTTGTTTCTTTTTTCCCTGCTCTTTCCCTTTCCCTTTCTTCCCTTATATATTGGTTGTTTCCTCCTTCCACTCGCGGGGCTTCGTGGTGCAGTGGTTAGCACACTCGGCTCACAACCGAGAGAGCCCGGGTTCGATTCCCGGGTGGAGTGGAAAAAACTTGGGCGGCTTTTCCGATACCCTACGCCCCTGTCCACCCAGCAGTGAATGGGTACCAGGTATTAATCGGGGGTTGTGTTCCGTATCCTGGGATCTGTTCCTTTCTCCTATAATTCCTTCCCCTTCTGTCTCTCTCCGGCATATGACCACAGATGTTGCGACGACTAAACGAAACTTTCCTTTTTTCCTCCTTCCACTCCTTCTCCTCCTTCCCTTCCTTCCCCCACACCTGTCTCTCCTCCCATCTCATTTCCCCATTGTTTATTTTCTCCCTTTCCCTTCCCATTCTTCCCCTTTCTTCCCCTGCATCCTGAGTCTTTCCTCCTCTTCCTCCTATCTTTCCTCTCCTTCCTTCCCTCAGCCCTGTTTTTCCCCTCTTTCACTTCCCTACTGTTCAAATCCGCCCGTTCCTTCCTCTAAGCTTCCTCCTTCTCTTCTTCCTCCTCTTCCTTCTCCTCCTCCTCCTTATCATCTTCATCATCATTATCATCCTCTTCCTCTTCCTTCTTTCCTAAGCCGTCCCCTTCATCCTTTCTATCGACTCGACCGTCATTTCGTTGCGTCAGGAGTAAACTGTATACCGAAGTGCTTTCATCTGCTCTGCGGGCACCAAGTGACTGTCGAGCAGATTAAATCACCAGGGCGGGCAGACTCGTAATGGGCCAAGAGGCTTTCTGTTGCCTGCTTTTCCATGTTTTTTTATGTTTCCTCTTCTTCATTCTCATCGTCACCTTCATCATCATCTCTTTTTCTTCCTCCTCTCTTCCCCCTCCTGTTATCCCCTTCCCCTAACTTCCTACTTGTTTTCCTGTCCTCGTACCTTCCTCCTCCTCCTCCTCCTCCTCCTCCTCTTCCTCCTCCTCCTCCTCCTCCTCCTCCTCTGTTTTAATGGAGTTCGTAGAGGCCTGAACACTTTACCAAACGCTCAGAATCACTCCATCTTTATTTTTACGAATTTCACCTGCTATTTGTGTGTCCTTGGAGCTAATCATTCTCATCCGCCGCTTTGTGAAATGGTTTGACAGTATTTGAATGGGTTTGGGGTGCTCAGAAAGGATTGAATACTCTCCCAGTAACAACACTAAGTCAGCCAACGTTATATATCTTGTCCCTTGCTTATGTGTGTCCTTGGAGTTGATCATTCTCATCCGCCGCTTTGTGAAATAGTTTGGTAGTATTTGAATGGGTTTCGGGTGCTCGGGAAAGATTGAACACTAAGTCAGCCAACGTTATATCTTATTCCTTGCTTTTAGTTGTCCTTGAAACTGATCATTCTCACCCTTCACACAAAAATATTCCTCGATACAAAAAATATTCCCTTATACAAAAAAAAAAACTAACTGGTTTGTATTGTTGTTTTGTCGCGATTCTTTTTTTTCCGTCCTTGAAGCAATTTTACATCACCCAAACAATTATTTTCACGCATTATGTTTTTGCACACTGTTATATAGCTCTACGGTGGTCTTTATTTCTTCCTTTTTTCTAGTCGTATTGCAATACATTTCGCCCCCAAAGAATACATATTTGACAAGGCTTTCGTAGGAGTTGTGGGCATTTCCAGGAGTAGTTTTATGACCCTGGCGGTAGTTTGATCCTTCCTCTGCACCCTGAACCTAAAGAAGCACTCATTAGAACCCGACTGACCCCCTCTTTGGCCTTAAGAAATAGATGATGTGAGAAACGAAACTGT
>NC_066512.1:28923698-28938698 GCF_024679095.1 Eriocheir sinensis
CGGGCCAGGCCAGATCGTGTGTGCCCGCCTTAAGACAGACAGATGATAATCCCCACCCCAGCACTGGCACTCTCACTTCCCCAGCTGCCCCCTGCCTGCACCAGAACACTCCCTGCTTCACTGCCCATGAGTCCACACCCTCCACAGCCTAGTAGAGTCCCTAACCAGGTGCAACATTCACAGGCCATCTCTAGGGAACCTGCTGGGCAGTGACTCCCTCAGCCCCAACGCTGCCTTCCACGCCCTCAAGCGTACAAAGACCTTCCTGCAGAAGTCAGGTCAACTCAACAGCCTCTACTCCAGAGACACATCTTCACAACATTAACAGCCACTAGTAACTTGCACTACTTCAGCTGTAGAGGCCATGGTCCCATGGCTTAACCAGCCCCCAAAACACTGGAGAAGAAGAGTACAGGCCAATAAAAGTGTCCAATCAAAAGAGCAAGTATAATAACTATTTACACTCACTCAACAAGTTAATGTTTCAGGACAAAAGGTGCCCAATTGATGTACATTTGCAGGACTTATGAAAGATTTCTGTTTTTACCCAAAATAACTCTCCAGGGCATCACAATCTACCCAGAAAAAGAGGACAGCAAGAGAAATATGAAAACAGAAACAGAACTCGCAGTAAAATAATGAGAAATTCGGTTACCAAGACCACACTGCCCCATTGCACTGAACAGAACTGAAGTGTCGCAGGGGAAGCACCACCCCAGCAGCATACATTTTCCCTTGCTCACTCCTGGCTGGCCAAATGAAATAGTCCACCCAGTGACTTTATTATGAAATGTGGCGCTTTCTGTCACGAATCCTTGGGTCTGCGGCAGCCCACCCAACCCCAGGAGCACATCCAGGCCCCCCTCAGCGACTGTGGCAGGATGGCAGCACTAGCGCTCTACACAGGCCGAGGCTAACAATATGTGTGGAGGGGAACATTGGCAGCGGGAAGACTACCTTGCTGGAGCACTTTGCCACTTACCCTGATGTGGAGGTGACCCGGGAGGATGTGGCCGGCTGGTGCGATGTCGAAGGCTACAACCTGCTACACATGGCCTACGAGAACCCCAAGCGGTGGTCACATCTCCTGCAGACACACGTGCAGCTCTCGTTGGCTAAGGGACATGCCCGCGGGGTCTCTGATGGGTCCAAAGTCAAGCTAATGGAGAGGTCAATCCACAGCGCCCGGTACTGCTTCCTGGAGAACCAGTATCGCTGTGGGCGGCTAAGAAAGGCGGAGTACCTGGTGAGTGGAGGCTTGGCTGGTGAAGGGAGTGTGGGGTTTGGGGAGGGAAGAGGTGGCGGGTGAATGTAGTAAATGCTGTATGGCCTTGAGCTAAATGTGGCTGCTCTGTTGCTGTAAATGGTGAGGAAAGGGCTGATGTGTGTGTGTATATGCAGTATTTGGTGAGTGAAGAGGTGATGGGTGAATGTATTTGGTGAGTAATGAACTGACTGGTGAAGTGAATCTAGTATTTGGTGAGTGAAGAGATGAGTGAATGTAATTGGTGAATGAGTGGGCAAACATTTCTTTTATGGCAGCCATCTCATGTGGGATTAACACTGACATTATGTGTTATATTTTGGCCTCTGAATGCAGTGCAAGGACTAAAAGCTTCTGTAAAATTTAAGGAAATTCAATATAATGTAAAAAAAGTTTATGAGGGCAGCCTAGAGTCTGACTCAACTATGAAGTCCGGTTAGGCTGGGTCCACACAGGGGGGTTCCTCCCATTCATAGCACTAGAGTCTTCTATGATATATACAGAATATTATTACACAATTGCAAAAATAGTAAATACCTTAGCTGATACATGAGTGATGTATTGAATGTGATGCATCAGCGCTGTGGAGAGGCACGGGCCTCACCCAAATGGACTTCATATTTGTGTCAGACTAACGCATATTGCAGTTTAACAGTAGAGAGGATCAGGTTGTTAGGTTACATTTAAGTTGGTTAGTTCAGGTTAGATTAGATATCGATACAGTGTGATTATATTTGTTAAGTCTGATTGTTAATGATTAATATCTGTGATACACTTTACGCTAGCTATTGTTGTCACTGGCGGCAGAGTGGGACGGTAATCTACTAATTCCCTCCAAATTGTTGTTACGTTGAGTGTTATATCGGCCCTCAGGTGGTCTGCGAGTGGTACCGGCAGCTGACGGCCCTCACAGACTGCCAAGCGGACCTGGTGGTGTACCTGCGGACGGACCCACACACCTGCCTGGCCCGGGTGGTGGGGCGTGGCAGACCTGAGGAGGCTGGTCTGACCCTGGGCTTCCTGGCGGACCTCCACCAGCTGCACGAGGACTGGCTGGTGGGGGGGCGGTTCCCAGCGTACGGCCCTGTCATCACCCTGGACGCTAGTGTGGACCTGCCGGCCATGCTGCAGGAATACCAGACACTAGGGGATACTTTGGGGGGGACACGAAAGGGAGGAGGGGGGCAGGACAGGTAAGGGTGTAGTGATGGGGGGTGGGGAAGCAACAGACAAGGTGAGGAAAGGGGTATTACTTTTCATTCATTTTTCACTACTCTTAGTACTTTTTATAGATTTTTTACTACTCTTAGAATGCTGTGTGGTGGGCCAGTATGGCAGGGAGAGGGGGGCAGGGTAGGTTAGGGGGCAGTGGTGGGTGACAGGGTGACAAGCAAGGGGTGAGGAAGGGGGTAATTGCTCAAGGGGTTATTTTCTCTACCCTCAGAATGCCATATTTGTTGATGTTAAGTTGCATCATCTATTTATTGTAGAACTCATAGGGGGTGATAGAGGATGGGGAGGGATGGGGGGAAGTCTGGGAGGGGATAATAGCCTATATTTTAATCCGTGGGCTTCAGCTGTTGGAAAGCTGAGAAGTGGCCGAGAAACGTCCGAGAAACGTCAACATTACGCTGCATTTTGAGACTAAGAAAAGAGGATGGAATGTATAGCAGAGTACTCCTCTCATAACCATAAAGCCGTTAAAAATATTTACTTTTACTCAAACTCCATTCTTTTTGGGTGGTGTTTGTTACAAAATAAAGTCTCGTGATGCGTGACATCTAGCCGAGAGTCGCTTGTTGTCTACTTTAGAGAATTTGACAAGTGATTACTGTACGGATAGCTAATTCAGTCTGCCATGACCTTACAGCACCACCTATGACAAATAAGTGCATCTCAAGATCACTCACCCACCACAATGACTCAGGGCATGCATGGTGGGTTGCTCTATGCCGCCACCGCCTACAATTAGCTCGAATTAAGGGTTTTGAGCCGAGCCCCAAACGGGGTCTGCCGAAGCTGCTGGGTTAAGCATATCGACACCTTAGTTCCCCTGTTTGAATAGCCTGTCGTAGAAGTTGCTGGGCTTTTCATGGACTGTTTTGTGACCCCGGTGATAGTTTTACATGGCTTATGCATTTTGAACAGGAAAAACACCCATTAATATCTGGTTTATCTTCTCTGTGGCCTTGGAAAATAGTTGCCATGAAAGACATATATATTTGATGATATGGGCCAAATGATGGACAGTGAGGGTAAGGGAGGTGTAAGGAATTGGGTTGGGCTGGGAGGGGGAAAAGGATGGTGGACAGCTGGGGTAAGGAAGAGGTGAGGGATAGAGGAGCCAGCATGGGGGTGGGTGGGATGATGGGGGATGGGCAAACAGTGTGACAAAGCATATGGAAAAAAGATTAGATAAATTCATGGATAGTGAGTGATCTTAGGGGGGGTTAGGTTCACAGGAGCTGCATTGCATAGACCTATCAGCAGACTCCTTACATTTTTATATTCTTATTAGAGAAATGCTCGTACCACAACAGCTAAGGCCCATATTATTAAATGTATCAGGCCCCCATTACAACTATTTCCGAGGCTGCAGAGAAGATAAACTGGATTTTCATGAGTGATTTTCCTCTTGTAGATGCATAAGCCATGTAAAACTATCACTGGGATCACAAAACAGTCCATGGAAAGCCCAGCAACTTCTACGAGAGGCTTTTCAAACAGACAAACTAAGGTGCCGAGATGTTTGAAACTACAGGCTTAAGAACTGTTTTTTAAGGCGTGATTCCTAGCAGGTTATTTCTTCCTAGAGTTCAGGTGCTGTGTTTGTCGGTATTGAGTTGCACTATCAGTTTATTGGCCCACTCATATAGGCTGTTTAGTGTCCCTGACATCGTAAGCCCAGCGCCATGTAACAAAAACTGTAATCCATGAAATAAATGTAACACACACAAAACATTTCTTTCATTTCACATCAGACCACGGGGAGGAGAGGGATTGGTTGGTGATGATGGTGGTGATGAATGTGATGGTGGTGGTGGTGGTGGTGGTGAGGAAGGGAAAGGGGAGGAATTAATATGTAAATCGCACATTTTTGATAATCATAAACAAAAATAAAAACAACAGGGACAATATCATGTGTACGACAGATGATAAATTATGTTCGTAACTTTAATTGACTTTGATGAGCCTCCTTTGTGTTTCTGCAGGTAAGCTTTGGGACACTTGCCTGACCCCCCCCACACACACACACAAAAATTAATTTCATATCACCTCAGACCACAAACAAAAAAATGTACAAACACACAACGCTTTCAAGAGGAGAGGAGCGTATCAAGTCACTTCTCCCCAAGAAACTGACCTCTCTTCTGGCTTGTTTTTTTTCTTTTGTCCCGGCAGCATCTGTTTTTGTTTATTTTTCCCCGTGATCTGCTTCCCTTGCTGTAAAAAAATAAGTAAACTGTAACCAAGAAATTCATGCTGCCACACCTTGTCAAAAATGTGTTACGTCACTATACAACACAAAACCAGTGTATCCTAAATTTGGTAAACTGTTCATTCCTCATTATTAAACTATTCCAGCAACCAAGAAATTCATGCTGCCACTCCTTGTCAAAAATGTGTTACGTCACTATACAACACAAAACCAGTGTATCCTAAATTTGGTAAACTGTTCATTCCTCATTATTAAACTATTCCAGCAACCAAGAAATTCATGCTGCCACTCCTTGTCAAAAATGTGTTATGTCACTATACAACACAAAACCAGTGTATCCTAAATCACATAAACTATTAATTCTTCATTATTCAACTATCCCAGCAACCAAGAAATTCATGCTGCCACACCTTGTCAAAAATGTGTTATGTCACTCTACAACACAAAACCAGTGTATCCTAAATTTGGTAAACTGTTCATTCCTCATTATTAAACTATTTCAGTCTGAGTCAAATGGCTTATTATACATGGACCTTTTAAAAGTTGGGCCTCTCAGATAATAATAATAGTAATAGTAAAGGTTCTTGATGTAAATAACCACTGACCTCCTGACCTACACTGACTTTTTTTTTTACCCTAATGCATTTTGTGGAGAAATAAGGATCTCATTTTTCTTCTTTTTTTTTCTTTGTCTTCATCTTTTTATTTTTACTTTCTACCTCTTTCTTTTTCTTTTTTCTTTTTCTTCTTCCACTTCTTCTACTATCCTATCCTATCCTATCCATCCTATTATTATTATTACAGTATCCTCTCTTCTTCACTTTTTTCTTCTACTTCTATTCTATCCTCTCCTTTTATTATTATTGCACTCTCCTCTCAAAAGTTAAAAGTGACATTCACAACACAATTCACCTTCCTTTTCAGGGGTAAGAAAATGACACACTACTGCTGAAGAGAGAGGCATCTGAGTGGCTCCTGCTGAAGAGAAAGGGGTCTGAGGGGCTCCTGCTGAAGAGAAAGGGGTCTGAGGGGCTCCTGCTGAAGAGAAAGGGGTCTGAGTGGCTCCTGCTGAAGAGAAAGGGGTCTGAGGGGCTCCTACTGAAGAGAAAGGGGTCTGAGTGGCTCCTACTGAAGAGAAAGGGGTCTGAGTGGCTCCTGCTGAAGAGAAAGGGGTCTGAGGGGCTCCTGCTGAAGAGAAAGGGGTCTGAGTGGCTCCTGCTGAAGAGAAAGGGGTCTGAGGGGCTCCTGCTGAAGAGAAAGGGGTCTGAGGGGCTCCTGCTGAAGAGAAAGGGGTCTGAGGGGCTCCTGCTGAAGAGAAAGGGGTCTGAGTGGCTCCTGCTGAAGAGAAAGGGGTCTGAGGGGCTCCTGCTGAAGAGAAAGGGGTCCGAGGGTCTTGCTATTTCACCTCTCTGGTTCGTGTGTCGTGGCACCAACAGGCAGCCAGCAGTGAGCATGGCCAGCATTGTGCATCAGCTGTCTTCTTCTGATGAGGACTCTGAGGACAGGTGAGGTGTGAGGTGCATGGTGAACAAAGGGGCTTCCTGACATTTATATAGTTCTGCGTAAATCTTTTTTTTTGCCCCGCTGCACTCAACTTTCTACTCTAGCTCATCTTTATACTGTCCAAATACTTTATGCAAGAGATAACCAGCTTCTTTATTCTTTCATCCCTTTCGCTGGTAAACTCATGAACAACCTTCCTTCATCTGTATTTCATCCTGCCTACATGCAGCTTGAACTCCTTTAAGAGGGAAATATCAAGACACCCCTCCTTCCAAAATTGACCTCTTTTGCTATAACTGCCCCTCCATAACTTGTATCTTTGTGTTATATCCTTTCCTTTCCTTTGCCTCACCCCTTCCCTGCCTCCTTCCAGCCTTCCTGACCTTGCCAGGGGTGTGGAAGCCTCAAGACCTCCAGAGGGGTTGGCAAAACGCATGGAGGAACCCGAGGCTGTGGACTTGACCCTGAGCAGCCCCATGAGAGACACTGCACCAGAGGAGGATGACTGGGATGATTGCATACTCGAGGACACTGGTATGCTGGAAGACCCACAAGAAACAGATGAGAGAGAGAACCATATCTTAGAGGCAACTGACATACATGAGGGAATAGAGGAAGTGAATGATCTAGAGAACCAAATATTTGATGCAACGGATATGGATGAAGGCTTACGGGAGGCAGAGGGCAATGAAAACTGTATATTAGAAGCAACGGATATGGATGAGGGGATACAAGATGATGCACATGATATGGAGAACTGTATATTAGATGCGACGGACATGGACGAAGGCTTGCAGAAAGTGAACGAGATGGTGGAAGGAGGATATGAAGAGGTGGACATGGGTATTGGCACACAGGATATGATGGAGGCAGTGAGGGAGAGGCCCGAGGAAGGCTTCACCCCACCCAGGCACAAAGGTAAGCCAGCTGTGTGTATAGTTTGCTTGTGAAAATATTTTGAAGTTTTTTTGCAGCAAGGGAGGCAGCTCAAGGACAAAAAACAAAAAACAGCAACGAAAGAGCCCTGTTAAGACGCTGCTACGACAAAATAAAAAAAGAAAGAAAGAGAGAGAGACCAGAAGAGAGGTCAATTTCAGGTGGAGAAGGTGTCTTGGTACTCTCCTCTTAAAAGTCGAAGGCAAGAGGAAATACAGACGAAGGAAAGCTGTCCCAGAATTTACCAGCACAAGGGATAAAAAAAATGTAGATGCTGGTTAACTCTTGCATTAGGGAACTGGATAGCATAGAGAATTTGGATAGAACAGAGTGTGAGATTATTGGGAAGAATAGAATATGGAAAATGGGAAAAGAAGTTGAACGATTGAAAATATAGTTAGTGATTGCTGTGATGGTTTAGATTTTAGGAGGTGGAGGAGGAGGATCATGGGGCTTTGTATATTGAAGGGCAGATGAGTAACAGTAGTGATAGTAATAGTACTGACAGGAGGAGGAGGAGGAGGAGGAGGAATAGTGAGTGTGAGGAGGGTCATGATATTGCTATTTCATATTGTCAGCCTTCTTCCACATTCTAATTATGAAAAGTAGCATCTTCAAAAATAAAACATATACAGCCGTCCCTCAAATAGTACGGTTTCCAATAGATCGGTTTTCGGTTTTATGTGTATTTTTATAGATGATTTTTTTGGGATTTTTAAATTTCCCGACGACCAGGAAATTTAAAAATCCTTAAAAGATCTTCTGTGACAATCCGTATAAAACCGAAACCGGACTATTGAAAACCATACTATTTGAGGGATGACTATAGGAAGAAAGAGGTAAAGACACTCAGAAAAACTGCCCTCAAAAAAACAAAAAAACCCAGATGAAAGAAATACTAAAGATAGAAGATTAAATGTACAGCAGTAATGGCACACAAAAGCATAACAGCATAACCTAACCTAATAAAAGAATAACAAAACATCACAACCTGACATAACAGCATAACCTAACCTGACAAAAGAATAACAAAACATCATAACCTGACATAACAGAAGAATAACATAACAAAAGACTAACATAACAGCATAACCTAACAACATAAAAGCATAACCAAACAAGAAGAGCATAACATCACATAACAAAAGCATAGCACAACATAACAAAAGCATAACATAGCAGCAATACTAAAGATACGAGATAGAGCACACAGTAATAACCTTAGAGACAACAGTGATGCAACACAGAGGCGCTGATATTAATGGAAACTGAACCCACAGCGCCAAGACTCAGCACAGAGGAGCTGCAGGATGATGAGATCTGCTTCCTGGATGAGGTGCCCAGCTTCCAGGAGTCTCGTCCCGGGCAAACTAAGGCTACTGGAAGGGTAGGGAAGAGTATGTATATATACTCTATTCAGCCTAAGGTGAGAATGTGTCATAGAAGCCTTGCCCACTACCCTCCTACCTGTCTACCTCAAGCCAGCTGTTACCCAACCCCCATCAGATCAACAGTCCACCAATTACTGGCACCAGAGCAGCTGTGCCCCTCCTCCATCACTTATAGGAGGAGCTACTTTTCTGACGTGTTCTCACCTTAGCCGGAATAGACTTTGGGAGTTTTTTCTTGATACATTTTCTTCTTTCGTCTGTAATATGTTGTTTCATGTATATATTGTGCTGGGTAAACACATCAACTATAGTCACCCTACACTAAATTAAATTCCAGCCTGGGCTGTTGGTATGCAGCCCACCCTGTTGTTCATCCTACCTTTCTGGCTGGTCAGTAAATGGGTACCTGGGGAAACCTGGGGAAGGTAAACTGTGGTAACCAAGATGTTGCACTGGCCCTGTGTCCCGGGTGATGGGCTTTCACTCACCACAGGCTTAAGGGCCAATGTGATAGAGATGAGCACTGAGGCCATGTGCAACTGTAGTGTATGCCCCCAACTTTACCTTTACCTCTACTACATGTGAATTGTGGTCTTTGATCCCAGACTATTTGAAACCATACTGCACAGAGAAAGAAAGCAATGACTGTGAGCTAACACACTGAACTTCTCAGGGCCCCAAGAAACCAGGGAAGGCATCGACAAAGGAGGAGCGCGAGGCAGCTAAGCAGCAGCGGGAGGAGGAGAAGCGGCAGCGTGCAGCGGAGAAGGAGCATCGCATGGCCCTGAGACAGCAGCGTGCAACGGAGAAGGAGGCAGAGAAGGCGAGACGCACGGCAGAACGCAATGCTCGGAAAGCCATGAAGCCCGGGGAGTGTCTCAAGGTGTGTGTGTGTGTGTGTGTGTGAGGGGTGGGTAGTGGGTGAAGGCAAGAACTTACATGTATCTAGTTTCACTGTATTATCATCATTAACATCACCCTCATAATAACCTTCAGACATGGCTCATAATGCCTTGAAATCCTTGTAAAACGAAGACTGGTAAGAAGACACAAAGAAAGAAAGAAAGAATATACCAAGCCTGCCACTACTGTCACTTTCTTTCAAGGGGAGAGTATCAAGACGCCTCTCCACCCAAAACTGACCTCTACTGGCCTCTCGTTCTTCTTTCATTTGTCAGAGTAGCATCCAGTGGGCTTTTTTTTGTTGTTGTTTTTGTTTTTTGCCCTTGAGTTGCCTCCCTTGCTGTAGAAAAAACAAACCCTCTTGATAACCTACAGACATGGGATTGAAATTGGTATATGTTCAGAGAGTTGCCAATCTCACTGTGGTACTTCTCACCCTAACTGTGGGTTAGATCTCATTATTCTATGCATTTTGAACCCCATATATATGCATCGCAAATTGATAGAAATGCTGCTATTGATTTTTAAAAAGTTAGTGTTTTTCTTGCGGGCCGCGGTGTTGTGGGCCCCGGGGGTGGGAGGGATAGCGTACGACTCTCAATAATTTGGCCCACACTCGCCTGGTAAGGTTAGATTAATTCTACGGTGTTCTACCTACTACTGTTGTACCTCTCTAGTTTTACAAAATAATTACGGCTACCACCGTTCACGCGTGCCATGTTTGACTGCTCTGGAGACGGCCGCGGTGGCGGTGCAGCCGGTGTTGCGAGTAATACCTCCTCACAGAAATAAGTCGCATATACATGTAGGAGGGTACAGGGGGGCACAGCCACCCCCTGGAATAAAAGGGGGGTTGAGGGGGGCGAAGCCCCCCCATTAGCCGTTAGGTCGTAAAGTTTGGTTGGGATAGTTTAAATATGTTCCCCCACCCTAAACCCTCTGCGAGCTATTTTGCGGTGGCGGCAGCGGATGATGAAATTGCAATAAGTCACTTTGTAGTAGTTTTCCAAGAAAAAAACTATCTCCAAATGAAAAAGCACAATATTTTGCCCCAAAATAAATAGCCAGTGTATCAAATTTTGAGATGGGCAACTCTCTGAACATTTACCTTGAAATCCTTGTAAAATGAAGACTATGAAGAGAGTACAAAGAAATGAAGAAGGAAAGTGCAAAGCCTACCATTACCGCCACCCAAAACTGAACTCTCTTCTTGCTGACTGACAAAATAATTAACTGTCTGACTCTCCTTCGGTGGTGAGTGATTTTTTCTTTTGTCAGAGCAGCATATGGCAGGCTTTTCTTGTTGCTGCTTTTGTTTTTTGCCCTTGCTGAAAAAAAAGAAAAAAGAAAACTGACCTCAGACTTTCTTTCCCATGGCCAGCTGCTGGTGGTGGAGCTGGACCGCAGGCTGGTGGAGGCCGGTGAGGGCGGGCGAGTGCTCAGCCAGCTGCAGGAGGCGGGTGTGGCCTGCCGCGTGGTGGAGAGCAGAGTGGCCGCTTCCATCACCTTCTTCAGAGTTGACCCTCTTTCTGGCGAGGTGAGAATTGGGTTGTATGAGTTATATATCCGGCACCAGACCAAACAATACTAGGGTCGGTATTCTCAGACACTTCCGCCTCTCACTTCAGTTATTTCCGAAGGCCATGAAGGAGATATATTTTGAGTTCTCATGAGTGTTTTTCAGGTTCACAGGGAACAGTTAGATTATTGTCTTCTACACACACACACACACACACACACACACACACACACACACACACACACACACACACACACACACACTCATCCACCCTTTCACCCTTTCTTCCCTTTAGGAGAGCCAGGCGGAGGAGGTGGTGGTGGTGGTGCAGGTGGAGAGCTTCGTGGCAGCAGTGCGGAGGCAGGTGTACGGTGGGGGGGACAAGGGGTCCCTGTGTCACCTCTGTGGCCAGTGGAAGGCGGCCCTGGGCACCCCCAACCTGGCCCTCGTGGTGTGTGGGCTGGACGACTACTTGAGGTGGGTTGGCGAAGGAAGGTTGGGTGTGGTGTGAGTTTGTGTTTTGTTTTCTTCTTTTTCTTCTTTTTTCTCGCTCTGGTTATCTCTTTCTCTCTCTCTCTCTCCTCTCATCTCATTTTCTTTCTCTCCCTATTTCTCTTCTTCCTCTTCTTTTCTTCTGCTTCTCCCTTTGGCTATCTTTTTCTCTCTTCCCGTGATCTTTCTTTCTCTCCCTTTTTCTCTTCTTCTTCTTTGTCGTCTTCTTTTTATGTTTATTTCTTTCTTTCTTGTGTTACGTCTTTCTCTTGACTAATTTTCTCTCCCTGCCTTCTCTCACTACTCCCTCGGGTCATCTCTCTCTCTCTCTCCTTCTCTCAACTCATTTTTTCTCTCACCCCTCTCTCTCTCTCTTCATTTTCTTCTGCTTCCCCCTTTGGTTGTCTTTTTCTCTTTCTCTCATCTCTCATATACTTTCTCTCACTTTTTCTCTTCTTTTTCTTTTTCCTCTTCTTCTTTTTCTTCAGGTATCTCTCTTTCTTTCTTCTGTTACCTCCTCTTTCTATCATCTAATTTTTTCTCTTCTTTTTCTTCTTCTACTCCCTCTGGTCATCTTTTCTCTCCTTGTCATCTCTTTCCTCTCATTTAATTTTCTCTCTTTTTTTCTTATTTTCCCTCCGGTCATGTCTTTTTCTCTTCCTGTCATCTCTTTCTGTCTCTCATTTTCTCATCTCATTTTCTCTCTCTCTCCCCCTTTTTCTCTTCTTTGTCTTTTCACTCTGGTCATCTCTTTCTCTCTTCTGTTATCTCTCTCTTCCTGACATCTCTTTCTAGCATCTCATTTTCTCTCTCTCTCCCTTTTTCTCTTCTTTGTCTTTTCCTCTTTTCACTCTGGTCATCTCTTTCTCACTTGTTATCTCTTTCTCTCCCTGACATCTCTTTCTAGCATCTCATTTTCTCTCTCTCCCTTCTTCTTGTCTTCTTCTTCTTCTTTTGAGACAGTAAAGAAATGTATTGAACTATGTACCTGTGTATTGATCTATGTCCTGAGGTAACCTAAGCTCCCCACAGGAAACAGATGTTCGAGAAGCAGCGACAAATCCGTTCCACCGTGCTGGGGGAGGAGCCCAGGCGGCGCGGCCCTTCCTCCGCCTCTTCCTCTAAGGTCATCAACAGGTAAGGCTTATCTCTGTAGGGTTCTCTTTATTTATGTATTTACTGGTTTGTTTATCTAGATACACCCACATATTTAACACACACATTTAACAAGGCTTTCATAGGAGTTGTGGTAATTGCCAGAGGTACTTTTATAACCCTTGTGGTAGTCTTACAAAGTTTCTGTACTATGAATATGGAGAACACTCATGAGGACCTGCTTAATCTCCTTTTTGGCCTGTGGAAATTAATAGTGTGAGAGCCCTTCCCTCCTTCCCTCCTTCCTTCCCCTTATCCTCTCACTCTTTCTTCCCCCTTCCTTCTTCCCTTACCCTTTTTTCCCTGCCTCCCCTTCCTCTACCTCTTGTCTTCCTTCCCCCTCCCTCTCCCCTCACCCTTTCTTCCCTACCTCCCTCCCTCCTTCCATTCCCTTCCTCTTCCTCTCTCCCTTTTAACCCTCCATCCCTCCTGTCATCCCTGTCCCATTCACTCTCCCTCCTTCCTTCCCTCCCATTCGCTAGCCCTCCTCCTTTCACCCTTCCCCCTTTCCTCCCTCACTCACTCTCCTCCCTCCCCCTTGCAGAGTGGACGTGGAGACAGCCCTGGTGGCGGCCCAGATGGAGTGCCACGTCAACCATCGCCTGCTGCCCGACGGAGGGAAGGTGGCACTCTACATCCAGCAGGTGGCGAAGGCTGTGGCGGAGCTGCCCTATAAGTGAGTGGCAGGTTCAGGCGTTTATTGATGATCTTTGTTTATTCTTTTTTTTATTGAGTTGTATTTATTCTTTCATTCTGACGTTCTTTCCTTCCTTCTATCTTTCTTCTTTTTTTCTTTCTGCCTTTTTCTATTTTCCTTCCTTCCTTCTTTCCTTCCTTCCTTTCTTCTTTCCTTCTTTTTTTCCTTCCTCTTGTTTTCTTTCCTTCTTTCTTTCTCCGTTCCTTCTTTCTGCCTTTCTTTTTTTCTTTCTTTCTTGCCTTTTTTTCCTTCCTTCTTTCTGCCTTTCTTTTTTCTTTCTTTCCTTCCTTTTTCTTTCTTTCTTTCTTTCCTGCCTTTTTTTCCTTCCTTCCTTCTTTTCGCCTTTCTTTTTTCTTTCTTTTCTTCCTTTTTCTTTCTTTCTTTCCTGCCTTTTTTCTTTACTTTCTTTCCTTCCTTCTTTCTGCCTCTTTCTTTCATTCCTTCCTTCTTCCTTCCTTCTTTCTTTCCTCCCTTCTTTCTTTCCTTCCTTCTTTTTGCTTCTTTCTTTCCTTCCTTCCTTCTTTTTGCTTCTTTCTTTCATTCCTTCCTTCTTTCTGCCTCTCTTTCCTTCCTTCCTTCTTTCTTTACTTTCTTTCCTTCCCTCTTTCTTTCTTTCCTTCCTTCTTTCTATACTTTCTTTCCTTCCTTCTTTCTTTCCTTCCTTATTTCCTCTCTTCCTATCATTCCTTCCTCCTTTCTTTCCTTCCTTCTTTCTGCCTCTTTCTTTCATTCCTTCCTTCTTTCTTTACTTTCCTTCCTTCCTTCCTTCTTTCTTTCCTTCCTTACTTTCTCTCTTCCTTCCATTCTTTTTATGAGATGGTTTTGTTAAGGCATTGGTTGATTTTTATTTAGTGTATTATTTATTTATTTATTTTATTTTATATTGTGTTTTTTTCATATTTGTTTTGTTTGTTTGTTTTTGTGTTCTAGGAATTGTTTACATGACTTACAGAGAGAGAGAGAGAGAGAGAGAGAGAGAGAGAGAGAGGAAAACACAAAGGATTAAAGAAAGCAATAAAAAAGCAAACAATGGAAGAAAAATAAAAAAAGGGATGAAAATGGAAAGTGAAAATACAGGAAATTGAGGAGAATGAGGAAAGACAAGGAGGAGGAGGAGGAGGAGAAAGTGCAGGAAGGTAGGGAAAAACAGGGAAAGAGGAGAAAAAAGTAAAGATAGAGAAGGGAATGGAGAGGAAATGAAGCAAGAGAGAGAGAGAGAGAGAGAGAGAGAGAGAGAGAGAGAGAGAGAGAGAGAGAGAGAGAGAGAGAGAGAGAGTTATGAGAAGGGCATTGGAGAGAATCAGGATAAGTTATGAGAGGGAAAGTTACAGGAAATGGGAGGAGAAGGGAGGAAGAAGGACATAGCCGAGAAGAGAGAGAGAGAGAGAGAGAGAGAGAGAGAGAGAGAGAGAGAGAGAGAATAGGGAGAAACTCATAGCCCCCTCAACCCCACAAGGAAAAATGAAGACAAACAAAAAAAAGAAGAAGAAGAGGGAGGAAGGAGAAAGTGCAAGAAGGGAAATAACATGGATAGAAAAAAGGAAAACAAAAAAGAGTGTATGTGATTTCAATGTGTCTCACTCTCATCTATTTCCACTTTCCCCTTTTTTACCCTTCCCTCAATCCCTGTTATTTCCCATCCTGTTGTTTTCTCCTTCCTCCAATTCTTTATCAGTTTCCCTCTTTTTTTAACCCTGTCTC
>NC_066512.1:28943698-28953698 GCF_024679095.1 Eriocheir sinensis
CTTCCTCCTCCTCCTCCTCCTCCTCGTGCTTTTGTGGATACGCATCGCCTGCTTTCGCGGTGATGTGGTGATGGTGGTGGTGGTGGTGGTCCTTCTCTTCTTCTTCTTCTTTTTCTTTTTCTTTTTCTTCTTCTTCCTCTTCATTATCATTTTAGTCATCACTCATCTTCCCCTCTTTTTGTTTTTCACCTTCGTCATCATCATCACCATCTTCTTTTTCTTTTCTTCTTCTTTTTCTTCTTCTTTCTTCTTTTTCTTTTTCTTTTTTCTTTTTCTTTTTTCTATTTCTTCTTTTTCTTCTTCTTCTTCTTCTTCTTCTCCTTCTTTTTTTTTTCTTCTTCTTCTTCTTTTATTTATATTCTTCTTGATTTCCTTGTGACTTTTTATCTCGTATCTCTTCAATTTTCTTTCTCCTTACTCTCTCTTTAGTAGTAGTAGTAGTAGTAGTAGTAGTAGTAGTAGTAGTAGTAGTAGTAGTAGTAGTAGCAGTAGTAGTAGTAGTAGTAGTAGTAGTAGTAGTAGTAGTAGTAGTAGTAGTAGCAGTAGTAGTAGTAGTAGTAGCAGTAGTAGTAGCAGTAGCAGTAGTAGTAGTAGTAGTAGTAGTAGCAACAGTCGTATAAACAATCCGAGGAAGAGTATGATGATGATGATGATGAGGATGACGAGGAGGAGGAGGAGGAGGGGAAGGATGTTTATAAGAAGGCATGGAAGTGTATGAGTTCATGGGAGGAGAACCCTTTCTACTATCAATTGCCCTTTCATTCCCCTTATTTCTCCCTCTCTTCCTCCCTGCCAAGCCTTACGTGTACCCTCCCATTTCTCCTCCCCCTCCTCTTTTTTCCCCTTTCCTCCCTCTCTCTCCCTCTACCCTTCCCTTTCCTATACCTTCCTTTTCCTCTCTACCCTACCCATTCATCCCACATAAAACTTCCTCCCCTTCTTCTTTCTTTTTTCCCTCCCCGCCAGTCTTAACTATTCCAACCTCCTTCCCTTCTCCCTTGATCCTTTCCTCCTTCTTTCCTTCCACAGTTCCCTCTTCACTAATACATTCCATTCATCTCCCCTAATCCCCTCTTACTGTATTTCAAGCCCCCCCATTCACCCCCATTACTATCCTCCCCCTCCCCACCTTCCCCACACCCTTCCCCTCCAATAAACATCTCAGTTATACATTTCCCCTTCCTTCCTCACATCTATCTCCCCTCCCTTACTCTCTCTCTCTCTCTCTCTCTCTCTCTCTCTCTTTAATATGCAGTCACTGAATCTTATTTTTTTTAGTGGTTGTGGTGGGGGTGAGGGGAGGGGTGGTGGTTGGGGGTGAGGGAAGGGTTGAGGTGGTTGGGAACTGATGACTTTGAAGTGCACGACTGTCACGTGACCTACCATCTAGATCTATTTTTTTTTTTACAGCTATGGAGACAGTTCAAGGGCGTAAAGAAAAAATATTAAAAAAAGCCCGCTACTTACTGCTCCTGAATAGAGGTCAAAGGAGTGGCCAAAAAGAGAGGTCAATTTCAGGAGGAGAGATGCCCTGATACCCTCCTCTTGAAAGAGTTCAAGTCGTAGGCAGGAGGGAATACAGATGAAGGAAGATTGTTCCAGAGTTTACTAGCGTGAGGGATGAAAAAGTGAAGATGCTGGTTGACTCTTGGATAAGGGGTTTGGACAGTATAGGGATGAGCATGAGTGGAAAGTCGTGTGCAACGGGGCCGCGGGAGGGGGGGAGGCATGCAGTTAGCAAGTTCAGAAGAGCAGTCAGCATGAAAATATCGATAGAAGATAGAAAGAGAGGCAACATGGCGGCGGAATTTAAGAGGCAGAAGACTAGCAGAGAGAGAGAGAGAGAGAGAGAGAGAGAGAGAGAGAGAGAGAGAGAGAGAGAGAGAAAAGCACGTGGGATGAAAGTGAGGCGCCGTCGTTAGTATGCCCTTAAGAAGAGGCAACGGTACTATAGATGGTGGTGGTGGTGGTGGTGGTGGTTACAGTCCACCACTATAGCAAAAAAAGAATACATGACTCCCAAAACTTTATAAGCTTGTTGACGGCTTCCTGTCTGTTTGCCTGTCTGTCTGTCTGTCTCTTTACCAGCATGTTTCTATTTGTCTGTCTGTTTGTCTGTGTCTTTCTGCCAGTCTTCCACGATCCGCCTTCATTAAAACTGTACGTCCTCACAATCTATAATGACGACAATACTGATGCATTTATAACAGAAATGAATTATATATCGTACTCTCTCTCTCTCTCTCTCTCTCTCTCTCTCTCTCTCTCTCTCTCTCCTACTGACCTTCTTTCGCCTCTATAAACTTAACTAAAAAAAAATCCATAAACCGACGTTGTGTTATTTATGATCCTAATGGGGGGAGGGGGGAGGGGGGGTTCTAAACTATACATACATACATATATACATACATGCATACATACATGCATAACATGGAGACATTCGAACTCATCTCCTATATACATAATAGTGGTAGGGGAGAGGAGGAAGAGAAGGAGAAGATGGAGGTTGAGTAGAAGAGAATGAGGTCTGTTAGGCTATGAGGAAGAAAGAGGAGGAGGAGGAGGAAGAGGAGGAAGTCTTCGAAAGTGGGAGAGGAAGAGGTGGAAAAGAAGGAGGAGGAGGAGGAGAAAGAGGAGGAGGAGGAGGGCCTGAGGTAACCGCACACCAGTCAGGTCACTTTCTCTTGGTAGGCGTCCCTGACCGATGGTGGAGGAGGAGGAGGAGGAGAGGAGAGAGAGAGGAGGAAGCAGATGCAGGAGGAGAAAGAAGAAAGCAGCGGCACGTGTAGAGGAGGAGGAGGAGGAGGAGGAGGAAGAGGATATGGGGGAAGTAGAGAAGGAAAATGATGAAAATTACTAGAAGGAGAGGGAAGAGGAGGAGGAGGAGGAGGAGGAGGAAGAGGATTAGGAGGACTAATGCCTGCATGGGTGACACCACAAACCACCACAATTATCACACACACACACACACACACACACACACACACACACACACACACACACACACACACACACACACACACCTTCATCTCCACTTATCTCTGTTGCCCAGTCAGTCAATCAGTCAGTCAGTCAGTCAGTTAGTCAGCCAGTCAATCAGTCAGTCAGTCAGTCTTTTGCACAGTCAGTCAGTCAGTCAGACCCACTCATTCAACGTGCTACCCTGTTAGTCAATCAGTCAGTTAGTTGGTCAGCCAGATAGTCAGTCAGTCTTTCAAAAGGCCAGTCAGTTAGTCAGTCAGTCAAACTATCCACCCAGTCACTATAACAGTCAGTTAATTTCTCTCTCTCAACCAGACTCAACCACTCGCTTAGGCAGTCAGTCAGTTACAGTCAGCAAGTACATCGGTCAGTCAATCCCTCATTCACAAACCTAGTCTCAGTCAGTCAGCCAGTCGTCAAACAATCAGTCTGTCAGTCAGTCAAGCAGGTTAGTCAGCCAGTCAGTACGAAGATTGGTCGGGCCATATACTAACCATTCAGTCAATCAATCAGTTAATCTCTCTCTCTCTCTCTCTCTCTCTCTCTCTCTCTCTCTCTCTCTCTCTCTCTCTCTCTCTCTCTCTCACACACACACACACACACACACGCAGTTGTTCTGAGAAGAGACAGATGAGGTGAGGAGAAGAGAAGAGGAGGAGAAGGAGGAGGAGGAGGAGCAGGAAGAAGAAGAAGAAGAAGAAGAAAAGACGGAACTATATTACAATACAATGAAGAGAGAAAAAACTTGATATTTATATTACATTTTTTTTTGCTTTTATTTTTTCCTTTCAAATATTTTTTCCTTTATGATTGCTGGGTGGTAAGGACACACACACACACACACACACACACATTACTTTCCCTTGACATAATTTCCATCGAACCTTCAGTCAGTCACGCCTCCGCACTGCAGTGGTTAGCGTCCCTGACTACGAAGCTGGGGGCCTGGGTTCGAATCCCGGCCTGGGCAGTCAGCGTGCAGGCCCCCAGCCGTACATTTTATACTAAACTCCGTATACTCCTAACTTTACATTTATATACAGACAGTCAGTCAGTCAAGTGTGTGTGTGTGTGTGTGTGTGTGTTCGCGTGCCCATAATGGTGCATGGGTGAAAGAGGGAAGGGAAGGTTTTTTTATAGTGTTAAATAGTAATAATGACCGTGACCACCACCACCACCACCACCACCACCACCATTACCTCCTCCCCCTCCCCCCACCACCACCCCCATTACCTCCTCCCCCCCCCCCCGCCACCACCACCTCCACCAACACAAACAACAACACCAACAAAAAAACAGCTAAAAAATCAAGTTTCCTCCTTTTCTTCAAAATTCAAACCTGTATCCTCCTCCTCTCCTTCCTCCCCCTCCTCCTCTTATGCCTCCCTTTCTTTCCTTCATTCCTTGTTTTTTCTTAATAAATTTCCTCATTCTCATTCTTCTCTTCTTCGTCCTCGTCCTCGTTCTCCTCCTCGTCCTCCTCCTCCTTCTCTTTATTCTTCTCCTCTTTCCTCCTGCCCATTCCTCATTATTTTCCTTCTCTGTTCCTTCCTTTCTTTCCTCATTTTTTCTCATTACTACATATATCTACACCATTCCTTTTTCCTCCTCCTCCTCCTCCTCCTCCTCCTCCTCTTCCTCCTTCGCCGTTGCTGTCCTTCATCTTCCACCTTTGATTAGACAGTAAGTGTAGCTAGTCACAAAATGCCACGTAAGGACCATCAGGTCTGCTGTTGTTTGTTCTTCCTTTGTGTTCCTTTGTGTTTCTCCTCCTCCTCCTCCTCCTCCTCCTCCTCTTCCTCCTTCTTCTTCGCTCTCAATACCTCATTTTCTCTCTCTGTTCCTTCCTTCCTTCCTTCCTTCCTTCCTTCCTTTCCTCATCTTTCTTTGATTACCACATCCAACTTAACAACTCCTCCTCCTCCTCCTCCTCTTCCTCCTCCTCCTCCTCCTCGTGTTCCTCTGGCCAGTTGGAGGTCAGATAGTTTTCCTTCCCTTTAAGCGAGAATTATGAGCAGGCTGGAAAAGGCGTTGAGTCACGATACGGAAGTGAAAATTTGCATTGTTTAGAGACCTCGTGCGAAGGCTTTAGAAACTGTGTGTGTGTGTGTGTGTGTGTGTGTGTGTGTGTGTGTGTGTGTGTGTGTGTGAGTGTGTGTGTGGATGAATGGATAGATAGATAGATAGATTATGTATATATATATATATATATATATATATATATATATATATATATATATATATATATATATATATATATATATATATATAGATAGATAGATAGATAGATAGATAGATAAATAGATAGATGGATAAATATAATTAGATAGACAGAGAGAGAGAGAGAGAGAGAGAGAGAGAGAGAGAGAGAGAGAGAGAGAGAGAGAGAGAGAGAGAGAGAGAGAGAGAGAGAGAGAGAGAGAGAGAGAGAGAGAGAGAGAGAGAGAGTTTATGAATTGTTACTGCATAAATTTCATCGAATTAACTTACGTCCTTCTTTATCTATTCCTTCATTTATTATGCCAAGGCTGCGCGGCCCCAGTACAACAACAACAACAACAACTACAACAACAATAAAACTGGAACAACACACACACACACACACACACACACACACACACACACACACACACACACACACACACACTTTCCCTCTCGCTTCGGAACCTGTGGGGAAAGAAGGAAGGAAGGAAGGAAGGAAGGAAGGAAGGAAGGAAAGAAAGAAAGAAAGAAAGAAAGAAAGAAAGAAAGAAAGGAAGGAAGGAAGGAAGGAAAGAAGGAAAGAAAGAAAGAAGAAAGGAAGGAAGGAAGGAGGGAAGGAATGAGGGCAAGGAGGAAGGAAGGAAGGAAGGAAGGAAGGAATGAGGGCAAGGAGGAAAGAAGGAAGGAAAGAAGGAAGGAAGGAAGAGAGAGAAGGAGGAAGAGAGGAAGGGCGGGTGAGAGGAAGGGCATTTGAGAGGGGGTAAGGGGGTGTTTTGCCTTCACTGTGCCCTTACCCCCCCTTCTCTCTCTCTCTCTCTCTCTCTCTCTCTCTCTCTCTCTCTCTGCTCTCTTTACTTTGTTCTCCACTTTCTGTTCTCTCTGTCCTTCCATTCCTCCCCTCCACATCTTTTAGCTCTTACATCATTCATCCTCATTCTTCGTCTGTCTGTCTATCTGTTTGTGCATCTATCTATCTATCTATCTATCTTTCTATCTATCTATCTGCGTATCTGTCTATCTATCTATCTATCTATAATTGTCTACCTAAATCTGTCTGTCTATATATCTATCTACCTTTCTCTATCAAAACTGAGCTTGTCGAAACTTACCCCATAAATAGTAAAGGAACGCGAACTAAAAAGAGTTAAGGAACGCTAAAAAAAAAAAAAGAAAAGTAAAGAGCATACGCTATAACTGCGCGTGGCCTCATTGCTCATCTCCGTTGCATTGGCCCTTAAGTCTGTGGAGGGTAAGATCCCATCACCCCGGGACACTGGAGTCGGATGTTGGGGTCACCATCAGCAGTGACCTGAAACACACGAAGCACTGGAAAAAAAAAATAACAAAGCCAACACTGTGCTCGGGTTCATAGCGAGGAATTTAGAGTGTAAATCGCCAAGCGTAATGTTATCCTTGTATAATTCCATGGTAAGCCCGCACCTAGCGTATGCAGTTCAGTACTGGTCTCCTAATTACTGGTAGGACATTGCATTACTGGAAAGGGTCCAACGACGCGCCACGAAAAGGATCCAACTTAACTTAGGGGCTCAACCGTACGAGGAGCGACTCAAGCGACTCAACCTCTTTACACACTGGAGAAAAGACACCAACGAGGGGATATGATTCAAGTTTAAGTACCTGAAAAACTTAAGTAACGTCGATCACTCTTAAGTGTTTTGAACTGCAAAACAACTCAAGAACTAGAAATAACGGTTCAACCATTCAGTCGAGTCGATGTAGCACAGACATTGGCAGAAGTTTTTTTTCTCAAACCGAGTCATCCGCCACTGGAGCAATCTTCCCTCAGAAGTAGTAAATGCCAATACCATCAACTTAAAAAATCGGATCGACCGTCATTTCGTTGCGTCAGGAGTAAAGTGAATACCGAAGCACTTTCATTTGCTGTGCGGATACCAAGTGACTGTCGAGCAGATAAATCACCAGAGCGGGCAAACTCGTAATGAGCCAATACGCTTTCTGTTGCCTGCATTTCAATGTTTTCCTCCTCCTCCTTCTCCTCCTCCTCCTTCTCCTCCCCTCCGTCCCTCATTATCTTCCTCCCCTCCTCTTCCTTCCTCACGATTTTCCTCCTCCCTCCATAGCTTCCTTTTTCGGCAAGGTCTTCTGGCTTCCTGATGTGTGTTTGTGTGTGTGTGTGTGTGTGTGTGTGTGTGTGTGTGTGTGTGTGCATCAATCATCGTTTTCCTTCAACTCGTGACACGGTAATTCACCCTTTAATATTCTCTCTCTCTCTCTCTCTCTCTCTCTCTCTCTCTCTCTCTCTCTCTCTCTCTCTCTCTCTCTCTCTCTCTCTCTCTCTCTCTCTCAAGGTTTACTATTTTTGTCTCTGAAATAATGGAACTGAAACGTGTTTTCTTTTGAACAGGAGGAGGAGGAGGAGGAGGAGGAGGAGGAGGAGGAAAGAAATTAGGTGCTGAATTAGAGGGGAGAAAAGATTTAGTGTGTAAAGAGGAAGGGGAAATGAGGGAGAGGAGGAGGAGGAGGAGGAGGAGGAGGAGGAGGAGGAGGAGGAGGAGGAATAGAGGGAGGAGAAGGAGGAGGAAGGGGGGCCAGGAAGACGGAAGAGGGGGAGGAAAAATAATAGGTATGGGGAAGAGGAAGAGGGAAGGTGAAGGGGGAGGAAGGGGAAGGAAGGAGGGAGGGAGGGAGGAGGAGAGGGGCAAGGTAGGAAGGGAAGGAGGAAGGAGATGAAGAAAGGGAGGGAGAAACGAGAGGAAATGATGGAAGGGGAGGAGGAGGAGGAAGGGAGGAAGGAAGGAGATGAGAAGTAAGAAACGAAAGAGAAGGAAGGAAGGAAGGAAGAGGGAAAAAAGGGGAGGAGGAGAAAAAGAAGGAAGGAGGGAGGGAGGGAGGGAGGAAGGAAATGAGAAATACCATCGTGGGAAATGAAAGGGAGAGAAAACAATGGGAGGGAAGGAAGAAAGAAATTAACAGGAGGACACACACACACACACACACACACACACACACACACACACACACACACACACACACACACACACACACACACACACACATCACATAATAAACACTTTCTTCTTTCCCTCAAAGTTTTATTATTTTTTCTTCGACATTTTTTTGAGGGTTAAACTGCGGTTGAGATTATGAGTGTCAGGATCTCTCTCTCTCTCTCTCTCTCTCTCTCTCTCTCTCTCTCTCTCTCTCTCTCTCTCTCTCTCTCTCTCTCTCTCTCTCTCTCTCTCTCTCTCTCTCTCTCTCTCTCTCTCTCTCTCTCTCTCTCTCTCTCTCTCTCTCTCTCTCTCTCTCTCTCTCTCTCTCTCTCTCTCTCTCTCTCTCTCTCTCTCTCTCTCGTCTGGGACGATTTCTACGGCCAAGGTGGAGTGTTCCAAAGGGACGGTCTGCACCTGTCTCCTGTCGGAGCAGCTAGATTTGGAAGACTGCTAAGCGATGCAGTGCGTGACTCGTGTTAAAAAAACAGCTCTTGGTCGCGTCTCTCCACCCCGCCCGTGTAAATGGATGTCATGCAGCATAGCTATCGCCAAATCGTAAAACCGCAAGCAACAGCACCTCTATTACTAAACCTCAAGATAATCTAAAAGTCCTAAGTTTCAGTGAGCGTAGCCTAAGAAACAAACTTTAAGAATTGATATGTTTTGTTTCAACAGAAAATTTTGACGTAATTGCTATAACCGGAACATTTATTGACACCACAAATATTGATTTAGGTTCAGAATATAACAGAGATGTCTACAGATTCTTCCTTAAAGATCGTGTCAACCACAGAGGTTGTGGTGTCGCCCTTTATATCAAAAGCTATTTGCAACACACTGACAAATCACCAAGCGACAGTGACGTTGAACACTTATGCGTGCGAGTAAATACTGTAAAAAATAATCTAAATATAATTATCTGTCACCAACACACACACACACACACACACACACACACACACACACACACGACCCCATACCGTCCTCTCTTCCCCCCGGGCTCCCTTCAAGCACCCTCCCAGCCGCCCCCCTTCACACACACACTTTCGCTAAACGCTATTAAACAGTTCCCATGAAGCGTGAATGTAACTTCCTTTCTCAATACAAAAACAAAGAAAAGAAAAAGAAAACAGCAACATCCTCTTCTTCCTCCACCTCATTATCATCATTATCATCATCATCGTCATCTTCATCATCATCATCATCAACGGGAAGAGGAGGATAATGATAAGAAGGAGGAGAAGGAGAAAGAGGAGGAAGAAGAGGGGTAGAAAGAGGAAACATGGAAACATGGACGAGCAGGCAGCAGAAAGCCTATTGGCTCATTGCGAGGCTGCTTGCTTTTAGAGATTTAATCAATCCGTCAGCCACAGGAGTGGCTTGCAGGAAGGATTAAGCGCTACTGAACGTTCTCGTGGATGCGTTTAGTTCACTCCCGACGCAGCAAAGTGACGGTCAATGCGATTTTTAAAGGAGATAATTGTTTTCCCACTAACCACTTCTGCAGGAAGGTTGTTCCAATGGGGGACGATTCTGTTTGAAAAATAACTCCTGCCGATATCCGTAAAGCATCGCTTGGCTTGAAGCGTTTTACCGTTGTTTCTTGTTCTCGGGTTAGATTGTAGCGTGAAGAGTTCGGAGTGATCGACATTGTTGAACTTGTTCAGGTACTTGAAGACTTGTATCATGTCTCCCCGCAGTCGTCTTTTTTCCAACGTGAAAAGGTTGAATCGCTTGAGTCGCTCTTCGTAAGGTTGCGTTCTCAATGATAGTGTAATTTTCGTAGCGCGACGCTGTACTCTCTCTCGAGTAATTCAATGTCTTTCTTGTAGTTAGGAGACCGG
>NC_066512.1:28963435-28973435 GCF_024679095.1 Eriocheir sinensis
CGTGGTTACCCATCACCCACACTGGACAGAGAGAAAGGAGTCAGCCACCCAAGAGCATCACAGCATGTGTCCCCCTTCAAGCACGAGCCTTGCGGGCCCTGGCCCAAGGCACCTGTCACCAAGCGTGCTCAGAGGACTTCTGCAGGAAAAAAGAACACCGCCGCGAAGACTCCGAAGTGACTAGAACCTTCCGGGATGGTGAGAGAAACATCGGAGGAAGACTGAGACTAGAGGCTGGGTAGAATACCTGTAGAGAGGAAGGAAAGGAAGGGATGTGTTCTCACAGTGTAATATAAGGGAGGGTAACAACCCTTAGATAGACTACCCATAGGAAGGGAAAAAAAAAGAGGTAATAGTCCGGAGAGAAAGAAAGAAGTCCCTTTTAGTCGCCTTTTACGACACGCAGGGAATGGGGTGGTGGAATTCTTTCACCCCCCAACCACAGAGGAGGAGAACACAAAGAAACACAAAGGAAGAACAAGCAACAGCAGACCTGCTGGTCCTTACGAGGCTGTTTGTGACAAGCTACACTAACTATCTAATCAAAGGTGGAAGAGGAAGGACAGCAAAGGCGAAGACTCCTCCCCACCCCCCCATCCCTCCAGCCAAAGCTGGCAGGAAAGGAAAAAGAACCATGCAGCATGGAAAAACTGCATGGAAATTATGTAGGAAAGAGGAAAGAACTACCATTACTGCTACCACTAACCAGGCGATAAAAACGGACAAGGACACCAGTATTCGAAAGAACTTAACGTTATTGCGACAATGAGTAATATCTAAGTTGCTGGTTGGATTCAAAATACTTGTCCAATCTATTCTTGAAGGCCGTAACTGTTGTACTATCAACGACATTACAGGGTAGAGAGTTCCAAACATCAACAACTCGATTGAAGAATAGTTCCGAGCTGTTGAGACATTTGCTACCATAACTTTCCGCCCAATATCTATGTCAGTGGCTCCAAGAACGCCGTAGGCCACGTGATGTTTTAGTTGCTTGTCTTGGCCCACATATCGGCAATTGCGTACGCCTGTTTGAAAAGCTCGTGAAGTTGCTGAGATGTATGGACTGCTTTTGTGGCCCTATTGCTTTATGGTGCTAGTTTACCTGACTTTTGCACCTTGAACAGAAAAAAGTCACTGTTGCCAGATTGTCGTACTCAGAGCATAGCATTTACCGGTTTATGGAAGCCTAACCATTGCCAAGAAACATCAGAATTAGCTATTTTTAACGATAATTATAAGTGAATCTCCTGGTTGGGGTCCATGAGACAGTTTTTTGGTCGGAAGTCGGTAAATATATGAGAGGCTGAGTAAGACTTATCTGGCAACGTTGGGAAAAGTCATCATGCGAAAATCCGGATAATCTTCTCTGTGGCCTTGGAAAATAGCCAAGATGGTCGAGACGATTAAAAAATATGGACCTTGAGTAGTGGAATAAACATTTTGTTGAACGTAAAACGATCACGATGAAGGAACTGAGGTGACGCCAATGTCCAGAGCTGACATATATATACTTCATAACTTGTAAATCTATAATTATATGGTCTATGTTCCCATTACAGATAGAGTGTCGGTGGTGTACGTGTAGCAAACAGTAATTAACCTTGTGGTGACAGTATTACAAGACTCGTTTAACTATATGCATTTGTTTGATGTTAACATGATGCTCCAGATAGGTTATATGCATATTTCACCATCGTTTACTATCAATGGGCCGCTTACAGTCATTTTGTTAGTATTGATCGCCACCAATGGCTGTGATCGCCGTTGTAATTCCACGAAAACTGGCTGATGGGGTACGGCGGGCTGTGGGGAAGAGAGGGTTTGAGAGAGGTATAAGATGCGGGCGAAGCACCTTGCAGCCGCCACTACAATTCATCGGCCAGTTTTATGGAAATACTATAGCAGCGATAACAGCCATTGGTAACGATCAAACAAAGTGACTGAAACGGCCGCAAAACCCCGGTGTGTACAGTCACTGCTGGTATTTGTTTGTTCTCACGTTATGATGCTCCAGAAGGGCACATTTACCTTCTTCGTTTACCAGTTAAGATTACGAGAGCTGACAGCCAAGCAATAGCAAACCTAATAATCTTTAATAACCAACAATGTAATACCTAATAACCAATAATAACGTAATAACTAACAGCGTAATAGCTTCATAGCCTAATACCTAAGGGGCACTAGCGCAATAACTAACTTTATATCTTAATAGCGTAATAGCCTACAACTCGTTTTGATCGCTATTTTGCCATTTTACGTCCATTTAATGAACGACTAATTAGAAAGTGATATTTCTAACCGTGTAGAACGCCACAGACAATCTATTCATATTTTCATTCATATCTTAATCTTTATTCTTCGTTTTCTTATTCTAACAATCGCAAAAAACAAAGAGCCATCGGTCAAGTTGGCATCACCGGAAGGTCGCCGTCCTCACCTGAGTCACTGGAGCCTGAGACTGGAGAGTGACTCTACCCTCAGTCCTCAGAGCTCCGTCGACAGCCTTGGGGGAGGGGAGGTGTTGTTTGATTGGTGCGTTATTACCGAGCTGCGTGCGCGGGCGTCGGTGAGGCTTCTTTGAGGCGGCCACCAGTTCATCATCCCACAAGGTACGCGTCCCTTCTTAGTTAGGTAAAAAGAGAGTGACTTAAGAGTTTGAACACAGAGAAAGACCTAACAATGCTTCATCTACACTCCTTGGAAAGACGTAGCGCCGCGAAAGTTATGGGAATTAGCTCGCATCCGGCAAAATAGCTCTGCAAAGATGGGGTTAAATCCTTGCTTATTTTTTCTATATTTCGCTCACCGCTATCGTTTAATTGTTCTGTTTCTGACTCCAATACACGGTACAAACAGATAAATACTTTTAATTCAGAGGAGGCTTTATAACAAGCGAACAGGGGCAGATTTTAGAAATAATTAGCCTAACGCATGTTAATGTTCACTCCGTCTTTCCTGCTTGTTTGGTTTGTTGGGCTGGTGTGTTGTTTCCTCGCTGGCAATATCATCCACCACAATGATCACAAGTGGACAACTTAGTGAACAAAAACCAGCCAAATTAATATGTATATTTCTTCTCTTGGTATTTCCAGTGCGCATAAAGCGTGGTGGACATCGGAGCGACTTTAAGGGATTACTGGAAGGAAGTTTTAATGAGTGTTTTCTTAGGTTCATGGTGTACAGAGGAAGGGCCAAACTACCACCAGGATCAGAAACTACTACCAATTTCTGCAAATGCCTTGTCAAGTATGTGTGTTTTAGCGCCGAAATGTTAAGAATATGATCCAGTGAGGTGTTTTTAGCTTAGTTAGGGCATTAACAAGTGGGCGATTTTAGAAGTCGTTATATTACAAACAGAGATGTGACAAAACGCAGTAACGGTAGAAGTCATGGGACAAATTCAAGTTAAGGAAGGAAACAGGCAAGAGCTAGTTCACGGGCAGGCTGGTGTGTGTGTGTGTGGGGTTAATAGAAGGGCGAAGCGAAGAGCAGTTCGGTAGTTACGGCAAACAATTGAAAGCTGTAAATGGAGGTTAGAGGTGTATTTTTGAAGGAAGGGGATTTAGTGAAGAACCCATCTTCAGGAGCTGTTTTGTGTTGATTATACAGTAGAGTGTCTGCCTCTTGTACTCTTCTGTAGTCTCCTTTGTGTTTTCGTGTGTGTGTGTGTGTGATGTCAGACAGATGTGGGGGACTGGTGTGAGCGTGGCCTTCATCTTCCTTCTCTTCCTCCTCCTCCTCCCTCCAGAACAGAACTGCCGCAAAAAAAAACGCCAGCCCGCTGTGCATCAAAATTTCTGCCCGTCTACAAAGAAGATAAAACCTGCCACATTTGGCGGAAACCCGCCAAACTGGCAAACCCTGCCTGGCTATTGCTTCCTTGCCTTCTGACCCCGGCCACTGGTAACAATATACGCTCATGCTGACGTCATGCGCGGGCGGCCATTTTTCACCGGAAGCGGACTAACCCTGAGGGGTTGCAATAAGACAACACTGGTGCAGCAAACTCAGACTTCACTTTATTTTGATATGGCAAGATATGTTCCTTGAACAAGGCAAAACACTTTGCGTCAACCGCCAACCTGGAGACTAACCCTTTTTTTCCTCTTCACAAGTATTGAGGATTATTATGTAACAAATAGAATTGTTTAAACATCTTGGTCTGTTCATATGCTCGCGTTCTAGCAAACACACACACCTTCACACACATCAGCTATATAACAGTTAATCGCTACGCACTATGTAGGACACTGCCTAACGCAGGTTCTTATAACGTGACTGAGGTGGACGAACAGTCCCGGCGAGGGCCGTGCAGGTCGGTGACCGCTGACGCCGTAAACAATGCCGCCGCCGCCGCCGCCTGAGCTGTGGTGATGACAATCGCAGCGGCGGGCGGCGGCACTGCTAGTCCCTCAGCTCGGGAGACGCTCAACACCTCTGGCTGAGACCCTCGGGCGCCTTAATTGATATGTTAGTAACGGGCAGGGCAAAAGTTTAGGGGGGCTAACGGAGCCTTAGGGCTAATATTACCGAGTACGGTGGAAGACAGCGACTTTACAATACATAGAGAGTATAGGGCGGCGGCCGCCGACGCGCCGCGGCGACTCACCCGGGGGTCTGGCGTCGAGCCGTTATTCGCCGGGGACGCAGCGCGGGGCATTGCCAGGCAAACGTCTCTTACTAACAACTAGGGTCAAGGTCTGCGGAGGAGGGCCAGTCACAGGGCACCGCATGTGGCCGGCCAGCCAGGCCGAGGGGCGGTGCGTCTCAGGGGGCCGCAGCAGCAGCAGCCAGCCGCAGTCACCACGCCGCAGCGTGCCGCTTCCTGGCCACCGGCTGCAGGAGATCAGAAGTCAGTCCTCCCAACATTAGGGTCCTGGCGACGTCCTCCCTGGACGAGTCCTTCCTGCAGCGCCTTCCAGTCGCCGCCTCAGGGCCACGGATAGAGTTCCGGATCTGCGGGGAGACGCATCGTCACCAGGCCAGACACTCACCATGCGCTCCGGACCATGACCCCAGGGACAAAAAGCAAGCCCCGAAGAGCAGTGATATAGTTAGGGCCAGGCAAGACCCTGGCTGCTGGGACGAAAGTTCAGTATGGGGGGCAGAGTTCTGTATTGAGGGACAGTACCTGTACTTAAGTTACGTGATGATGGCAAGCTGCACCTGTACCCAATACACAAGGTGATGTAAAACTCCACAACTACCCCGCCTTAGCCTAGCCTGTGGGCGTGTAGTACCTGGGGTGCGGGCAGGGCGGCAGTTTGCAGTACCGCCGTTGGGTGGTGTCCCCGCAGGCTGTCCCTCCGTTGCGTGCCTCCTCCACCACGAGTCGCGACCGTTGCTGCAGAGCCACGGGGCCGCAGGACACCGTGCACGGCGACCACGGACCCCAATTACTCAGCACGCAGCTCACCTGTGGGCACACACACACACACACACACACACACACACACACAGGCAAAGGGACATTAGTTTTTTATTATTATTATTATTATTATTATTATTATTATTATTATCATTAATAATAAAATTTATATTATCATCGTTATTGATAGAAAGTATATGGAAGGAGAAATGTCAGAGAGGGAAGAAAGGACATAATTATACATTTGAAGAGGAAGAGAGAAAATGAGAAATGAGAAAATGGAAATGAGACTCAACTCAACTCAACCCAACCCAACCCAACCCAACCCAATCCAACCCAACACAAAAAAACACAACACAATCCCAAACTCAACTCAACTCAACTCAACCCAACCCAACCCAACCCAGCCCAACACAACAAAACACAACACAACACAATCCCAAACTCAACTCAACTCAACCCAACCCAACACAACACAACACAGTCCCAAAGTCAACTCAACTCAACCCAATACAACCCAACACAACACAACACAATCCCAAATTCAACTCATTTCATCCCAACCCAACCCAACCCAACGCAGCACAACAACACAACACAATCCCAAACTCAACCCAACCCAACTCCACCCAACCCAACACAACAAGACCCGCTCCTCACCGGCAATCCGTCGTGGTGGTCGTGAGTTCCCAGATGGACGTTGCCGATGTAGGGGTTGTAGAGGTTGGGGGACAGCAGGTCGGCGTCGTGGTCGTAGCTGTAGAGGTGGGTGGGGTCCGTGGCGGGCTGGTAGGGCACGAGGGGGGCGGGGGTGGAGGCGGCGTACTCGGTCTCCCTGACTTGGTTGAGAGCCACGAGGCCGTTGAACTGGTCATCTGTGCAGGGGTGGAGGAGGAGGGCGCGGTGAGGAGAAGGTGGTGAAGGAAGAAGTGGTGAATGGTGATGATGATGCATGATGAGGAGGAGGAGAAGAACGAAGACGTGGAGGAAGAGTGATGGAGGAGGCGGTGAAGGAAGAGGAGGAGGAGGAGGAGGAGGTGGTGGTGAAGAAGGAGTAGAAGGACGTGGCGAGGAGGGCGTGGTGATGGAGGAAGAGGGGGAAAAGGGCGGGGTTGAGGAGGAGGAGGAGGAGGAGGAGGTGGTGGTGGTGAAGGAGGAGGTGAAGGATAAGCTGCTGAAAGAGGAGGAGAAGGAGGAGGAGGAGGAGGAGGAGGAGGAGGAGGAGGCTTAGGTGGTGGTGGTGAAGGAAGTGAAAGATAAGCTACTGAAAGAGGAGGAGGAGAAGGAAGAAGAGGAGACGTGAGAGGAGGAGGAGGAGGAGGAAGAAGAGGAAACGTGAGAGGAGAAGGAGAAGGAGGAAGAAGAGGAGGATGTCAAAGAACACTTAGGGCATATCGGAAAACCTTGACAGTGGTCCGTGAATCATAAGTACACCACTCTCTCACCGACAAACAGGAGACTGGGTATGCATGGGGTCATATTATCAGACATTGCGGCTTTCGTAGAGTTGTAGATTTCAGGGTAGTTTATGACCCCTGGTGGTAGTTTGACCCTTCTTCTGTACCATGAACCTACAAAAACACTTATTAGAACCCGACCGATCTACTTTTCGGCCTTTGGAAATAGCTGACGTGAAAGGCGGGAGGGTCGAAGAATACCAACCTGGGTATATATATGTGCGATCTCAGGGCGGAGCAGAGGCGAATGGACGCTGGGTTACCTTCACACACACCCTCGGTCGGTATAGAGACGCTTCCACCTCTCACACTAACTATCTCCATAGGCCAAAAAAGAGATCAGTCAGGTTCTACTGCGTGTTTTTTTAGGTTCACGGTACAGAAGAAGGATCAAACTACCACCACCAGGGTCATAAAACACCCCTGGAAATACCCTAAACTCGTACGAAAGCTTTGTCAAATATGTGTGCTTGGGCGCCGGTCTGTTTTAGAATATGGCTCAAAGCTTGTCTCTCGATACCCACATAGCAGCTCTTGGTGTGGCATTAGGGAAGAGTCGGGCGTTGTGACCTGACTCAAAAGGACTTGACGCTCTCTTCTGCGTATTCTAGAGCAGTGTTTCTTAAACTTTTTTGTGCAGCGGACCCCTTTTATTAAAATTACTCATGTAGCGGACCCTTTATTATTATAATTTTATTATATTAAATTACTTCCATCCCAAAAATGACTGGAAATCGATATTAAAAATTATCCTGCGGACCCCTTGGAACATTCCACGGACCCCTGGGGGTCCGTGGACCACACTTTAAGAAACACTGTTCTAGAGTGACTCAACTTCATGCTTCTGTTGTTAAGACTATATAGTTACCCCCCCCCGCCCCCCACCCCGCTCTCTCTCTCTCTCTCTCTCTCTCTCTCTCTCTCTCTCTCTCTCTCTCTCTCTCTCTCTCTCTCTCTCTCTCTCTCTGTGGGTGGGTGGGGGAGTGTTATGGAGGGGGTTTAAGGGGGTCGTTAACAGGCTATTTGGACGATACAAACGGCGTATCATAAATCTGTTTCCCTAATTCCAGAAAGTATCATCAGTGCTTCGTGCTGGTGGGTGTGAAGGAGGCAGAGAGGGGAGAGGGGGAGGGAGGGGAGTAGAGGGAGGTGGAGAATGGGAGATGGAGGAGGAGGAGGAAAAATGGCGAGGGAAAATGTTGGAGGGAAAGGAATGATGTATGGGGAGGTGGGGGAGGAGGGAAGGGAGAGGGGGAGTTGGGGGGGAAAGGGTTTATGAAGGAGGTGGAGGGTGGTGGAAGGGGGAGAAGGGAGAGGAGGAAGGATGGCGAAGGAAAAGGTTGGAGGGAAAGGTACAGTGGAAGGGATGAAGGGGAGAGAGTGATGGGAGGAGGAAGGGGAGGGGGGAGAAGGGAAGGGTTTTTTTCTCTCTCTCTCTCTCTCTCTCTCTCTCTCTCTCTCTCTCTCTCTTGTTCTCTCTCAAGTTTTGCCTTTACTTTTCCTCCTCCTCCTCCTCCTCCTCCTCCTCCTCATCATCATCATCATCATCATCTTCTCTCAGTAGGTAGAGAGCTCAAGCACAGCCCATTAGCAGCCAAATTAGTAGCAATAGAAGGATAGTCATAATCACTACTACTTCTATTATTATCTCCTATCCGCAGTGTGATAAAGATTCATTGACACTCCAAAGTTACAGTGATATAGTAAAGGTCGTTTCAGGGAGGGTGGTGGACAATGGACTTGGCAATAACATATACGTTGTACGCTGAGAAGAACTGTTTGATGCAAGAATGTCGATGTATACATAAAAAAGAAATCAAAATACGTAGACAATCGAGAGTTACAGTGGTATAGTAAAGGTCGTTTCAGGGAGGGTGGCGGACAATGGACTTGGCAATAACATATACGTTGTACGCTGAGAAGAACTGTTTGATGCAAGAATGTCGATGTATACATAAAAAAGAAATCAAAATACGTAGACAATCGAGAGTTACAGTGGTATAGTAAAGGTCGTTTCAATGTAGGTGGCAGAACATGGATTAGTAATATATATCCACAACTATGATTTAGTTTTACGCTGGCAAGGACAGCTTTAATGCAAGATTGTCGATGTAAATAAAAAAAAATAAAAGAAAAAGACTTACGTATCACTATAGTTTACCGTCAATAACAAGCTAATAAATGATGTGAGGGAAAAGTGATTTGGTTATAAATTCGCTTGCATGATTTAGTTTTACGCTCCCAAGTAATGTTTTAAACAAGAGTGTAGATATATATAAAGAAACATATTTACGCTCGCCATTATTCACCCCAATAATCATGCAATCAAAATGAGCTTGGAATGACGTAAAATAAAAAGGATTTGGTAATATATTCGCTTGCATGTTTAGTTTTACGCTGGGAAGAACTGTTTGTTGCACGAATGTCGATATATATAAATAAAAAAAACCGCACGTTTCACCATAGTTTACCATCAACAATAAGCTATTTAATGATGAGGGAAAAATTATTTGGTATTACATTCGCCTGCATGATTTACTTTTTAAGCTGCCAAGTACTGTGTTATACAAGAAAGCAGATATACACAAAGAAAACATTCGCCATTGTTCACCCCAATAATCATGCAATCAAATCAAACTTGGAATGACGTGGGAGACAAAGGATTTGCCAATATATTCGCTTGCATGATTTAGTTTTACGCTGGCAGGGACATTTAATGCAAGAATGTCGATGTATATATATAAAAAAAAATACATAGTTCACCATAGAGTCCCTTCGATATCAATCTATTGAAAAAGAGATAGGAATGACGTGAGAGATGAAGGAGTTGGTCATAAGGAGTTTGGGAGCAGCGAGTAGCGGGCTTTATTTTATTATTGTTTTCTTTTTTTTAGTGCCCTTGAGCTGCCTCCTTTGTTGTAAAAAAAAAAAATATTCGCTGGCGTGATTGAGTACGTGACTTTTTGCTCGCTAGGTCTGTTTTGTGCAAGAATATTGATGTATGTATAAAGAAAAGACACATCACCATACATTCCCCCCTCAATAAGTCCACTGTAAACGAGCTTGGAATGATGTAGGATAAAAAGGATTTGGTAATATATTCGAATGCATGAATTAGCTTTACGCTCGCAAGGTGTATTTAACTGCAGGAGTGTCGATGTATGTAGCTATA
>NC_066512.1:28975935-28980935 GCF_024679095.1 Eriocheir sinensis
TTGGTAGATAAAAATATAATTTCCAATAAAATTACCTTACAATATATATATTTATTTATTTTTTATGTAATTTTTTATATATAACAAGTTTTAAAACAGCAAAATAGAGAATCCTCATTACAGTCATTAGTCACTGTTGTCGTCCAATTTCTCCTCCTCCCTGACACAGCCACTTCCCCTTCAAGCGGTGCATGTTTCCATTGACAAACACCAGCTTCTCATAGTTATCATCAGTCATATTCTTGAATTTCCCAGAAATTTCATTGTTGGCGGTTTTAGAAAGTTTGCGTTAGCGGACTATAATTTTGGCATTCCGTTAACTGCAAATCCGCTAATTTTTCTAATTTTCCGCTAACGGTATTCCGCAATTTTTTTTTAGTCCGCTATTAGCGGATTAGCGATTAGCGGACTTAAATTGCGGAATGGCCACCTTTGGGCGTTAGTAATAGCAGCAGTGTGATAAGCAAAGTAATAATAATGATAATAATAATAATAATAATAATAATAATAATAATAATAATAATAATAATAATAATAATAATAATAATACTAAAAAAAATTCCATTTAATAACAGTGCAACAATATTTTTCTATACAGTTGACAAATAAAGATAATATATTAGCTTAGAATTCACACACACAAACACACACACACACACACACACACACACACACACACACACACACACACACACACACACACACACACACACACACACACACACACACATTTAGGTAATTAATCAGAATATTTTATCTTAGTAACCATGCACAAAAAGATGAATTATAATTATCGCTCCTTTTAACCACAAATTAATCTATGAACAAAGAAAAAAAAGGGGGAAAAATCCAAGAAAATATGAATAGTACATGTTGCTGCGAAGGGAACCGTAGCAACAAAAACAACAATAACAGCATCAGCAACATCAGCATCAGTAGTAGTAGTAGTAGTAGTAGTAGTAGTAGTAGTAGTAGTAGTTGTAGTTGTAGTAGTGGTAGTAGTAGCAGTAGTAGTGGTAGTAGTAGTAGTAGTAGTAGTAGTAGTGGTAGTAGTAGGGACACTAAACATGCTATCTTCATTTATCTAAACACCACTTCCACCACCATCATCACCACCATCAACACCATCAACACCACCTTGCTCCTCCTCTCTCCTCCTTTATCCCATTCTTCAACTTCGTCACCACTACTGTCATCACCATCACCACCAAAACAACACCTTTGACCATCGCCAGCACTACTACCACCAGTCACCATCACCTCCACCACCACCATCACCTGGACTGCATTCTCTCATCACCGCCTCTTGTATCTCCTCACCACCACCACCACCACCACCACCACCGTCACCACCACCACCTTACTTACTCCCGTTGGCGTTGTTGCACCTCTTCCTCTTGCACTTCTTCTTCCTGACCAGTTTTCGGCACTTTCTTCCGCCGTTTTGAGGGTGAACCTGAGGACGGGAAGACTTCGGGTTAGGTTCCACTCTTTCCATTTTTCCTCCTCCTCCTCCTCCTGCTCCTCTGGCTTCTGGTCTTTAGTCAAGCTTGTATCTGTCTGTCTGTCTTCATCTCTGTCTCTCTATCTCTGTTTCTCTGTTACTTACTCTGTTTCTGTTAACCCTTTCTCCTCCTCCTGTTCATCTTGCCCCTTCCCTTCCTTCTGTCTCTCTCTCTCCCTTCATTATTACCAGGATCGTGCGTCGCCTCTCCTTGGTTGAGTTCCGGCCACAGATGGGGTTGCAGGGGCTCCAGTCCGACCAGTCACTCATCTCACAGTTGACGCGGGGATTCTGCGGCGTGTATATTGTCAGGGACCTGTAAGAACGAGGGCGTGGAAGAGTATGGTGTGGGTTGGCTTGCGGGGGTGGTGGTGAGGTTGTGGGTTGATGTGGGTTTGAGAGTTGTGCTGTGCTGGCGTGGAGTGGGTTGTGTTGGGGTGGGTCGTGGGATTTGGTGTACTGTGTGATGTGTTGGCGTGGATTCTGGGCTGGGTTATGTATGGGTTGTGTTGGCGTGGGTTTTGTGTTGGCGTGGGTTTTGTGTTGGCGTGGGTGGCTTGGTTGTGTTACGCTGTGTGTGTTGGTTGTGTTGTGTTGTGTTTGGTTTTGCTGGCAAGGTTGTGCTGTGATAGGCTGGGTTGTTGACGTGGGTTGTGTTGTGCTGTGTTGGGTTGGCGTGAGTGTGTGGGTTGTGTTGTGGTTCTGTTGTGTTGTGTTGGGGGTTATGTCGGGGTGGGTGGTTGTGGGTTGTTGGTTGTGTTGCTGTGTGTTGTGTTGTGTTGTGTTGTGTATTGGTGTGGGTTGTGTTGGCGTGGTGACGGGAGGGGGTGATGAGGAACGTTACAGAGGGCATTGGTTTTGGTGGTGATTTTGGTCCTGTAGTGGTGATGGAGGTAGTGGTGGTGATGAGAACAGCTAGGATAGAAAAGGAGTCGGTAGAGGTGTTGATGAAATTCGAGGGTGCGGTGAGGTAGGTAAGTGATGAGGTAGGTTGTAGAGGGTGGTGACTGTGGTGGTAGTGGTGGTGGTGGTAGTGGTGGTGGTGGTGGTGGTGGTGAATTACACTAATGGTACTCTCCGTTAAATAGCTTCCCTTAGCAAATAAATTGTTCGTAAAAATTGGGCTCGGTAAATAAATATTGGTCTGTAAAACGTTGTGTGTGTGTGTGTGTGTGTGTGTGTGTGTGTGTGTGTGTGTGTGTGTGTGTGTGTGTGTGTGTGTGCGTCTGATAATCTCGCTAACCCGCTAGGCACGAAATAAATAAATAAATATATATATAAAAGAAGGTAAAATAAATATATATACCTGCGGATTTATCTCTTTAAGCCGAGGTATAATGCTTTTGTGGGCGTGTGTACAGGTGGAATAACAGCAGGAGTGGTAGTGGAATTATTATTACTATCATTATTATTATTATTATTATTATTATTATTATTATTATTATTATTATTATTATTATCATTATTAGTGTGTTTATTTAGAGAGAGAGAGAGAGAGAGAGAGAGAGAGAGAGAGAGAGAGAGAGAGAGAGAGAGAGAGAGAGAGAGAGAGAGAGAGAGAGAGAGAACCTCATCTAACTTTCAAAATCAGGCGTTTAATGTTTTCATGAAATTCCTTGTTTCGTTGTGTGAACTTTCTCGCCGCTGAAGAAAAAATACTTAATCATGTGGTGGTGATGAAGGTGGTGATGAAGGTGGTGATGAAGGTGGTGATGAAAGTGGTGATGAAGGTGATGACAGAGCTGGTGGATAATGGTGCTGAGATGGGATAGTGGTGGTGTTAGTGGTTGTGAAGGGGTGGAGGTGGTGGTGGTGGTGGTGGAAGGGTAGTGGTGATGATGGTGATAAAGGTGGTGATGAAAGTGGTGATGATGGATTATAGACAGAGCTGGATAATGGTGGTGAGGTGGTGGTGATGAAAGTGGTGATGATGGTTGGTAGATAGAGGTGGATGATGATATTGAGATGAGGCAGTGGTGGTGGTGGTGGTGGAGGGGTGGTGAAGTGGAGGTGGTGGTGATGAAGTGGTGGTGTTGGGTTCTGCTTACCTACTGTCCAGTGGACCGGGGGTAGGAGGTGCCACGGGTCCTGCTGTAGGGAGAGGAAAGAGAGTGGGTCAGCATCCTTCAGCATCCTGCCTTCAGCATCCTACATTCATCTCCATACATCTCTTCACCTCCAGCCTCCCTCCTTTCCTCCACTCCCAGTTACTCTCTCACTCTCTATCTATCTATCATTCTTATATCCCTTCCCTCCCTTCCCTACATTCTTTCTTTATTCCTTCCTTCATCTTCTTTTCTGCGTCTTTTCTTTCCTCTATGATCCTTTTCTCCTAAGGCCCCCTAAAAATAATGTCAGTCCGTTTTCTTTTTGAGTCTCTAAATTCTTCCTTTTAATCTATTTATCCTCGTCTACCTTTCCCATCTGCACATCATCTGTCTAGACTCCTTTTGCAAACTCTCAACCGCACTTACCTTTTCAACTTTATATACTTCTCTTTCATCCCTATCAACATCACCTTGTCTTCATCTGTCAAGCTTCTATTATAAAACTCTCAATCTCTTTTTACCTCTTCAACTCTTATATGTCTCTTGTACCTCCTCATCTCTTGTCCCTCTTTGTCTAGTCTTCATTTTAAAACTCTGTCACTTTTAATTTTTCAACTCTCTATATACTTTTCTTCCATCTCATCTCTTGCTAAGCCTCACTTTGTCCCTCTTTGTCTAGCTTCCATTTTAAAACTCACAATCTCTTTTACCCTTTCAACTTTCCATACTTTTCTTCCATCTCCTCATCTCTTGCTCAGCCTCACTTTGTTCCTCTCTGTCAAGCCTTCATTTTAAAACTCTCAATCTCTTTTACCCTTTCAACTCTACATATTTTTCTCCCATCTCCTCATCTCTTGCTCAGCCTCGCCCTGCCCCTCTCTGTCAAACCTTCATTTAACACACTCAGTCGCTTCTAAGTTCTCGTGAAACTGGGCGAACCTCCTCGTCCTATTCTTCCCTTCTCATCCATACAACTGTCTAGCCCTGATTGAAACCTCCCAGTCTCTTCTAACACAGTATATCTTGGCGAACCATCGTCCCAAAAGCCTCACTTGGTCCCTCTCTGTTGAACTCGCACAGTTTGCTGCACTCGTCGTACTGGACAAAGTTGTTTCGGTTTCACGGCAGCCTCCGTACGCGAACTGGAGGCAGCGGCGTTGGGTCGAGTTGTAGTAATACCGCGGGAAGTAGCCTCGGCAGGGGCCCACCTCCTTCTCCTGATTGCACACATCTGTAGGGGAGAGGGAAGGTGCGTGAGAGCGGGGTGCTGGGTGGAGCGGCGTTAGAGGGATGAAAGGATTGGTTATAGAAGAGAGAGGGAGAGAGGGAGAGACAGCGTATGGAAGGAAGGGATGGTTCGGTAAAGGCTAGTTAAGAGGATATATCGGAGGAGTAACAAGAGGAGGAGAAGGAGAGGATTCGAAGGTGTGTCCTGCATGCATGTTCTT
>NC_066512.1:28983435-29003435 GCF_024679095.1 Eriocheir sinensis
TACCTTTGAAAAATAAGTCTCGGGACACCGCACTCTGTTGTTAATTGAATGGTCCCTCAGCCCAACCACATCGCCCCGGGTAATGTTAGACTCGACCCAAGCAACCTTCCTAGAATTAACCCGGGGGATGAGGTGGGCTGAGTTTGACCGTGGTCGTGGTGGTGGGAGTGGAACGATCAAGGGACTTAAGGAAACACTAAGGCACATATTCTCAAACTCTTCGAAACCTTAGTATATCGATATAAAAAGCTCTCGGAGAAGTTTTAGGTTCTTCCATGGGTGGTTTCTTGACCCTGGCGGTAATTTTGGAAGGCTTCTGCGCCATGAACGGGAAAAACACTCATGACAACTCGATGTACATCCCCTGTGGCCTTCAAAAACGGTCGTAACAAGAGCCCGAAAGGTGTGATACTATACGAGTCCAAGGCCAATATTCTCAAACCTTTCTTGGCTTACACACACACACACACACACACACACACACACCACACACACACACACACACACACACACACACACACACACACACACACACACACACACACACTTAATAAGGCTTTAGTAGAGATTGTTATGCGTATTTCCATGGTGGGTAGTTTGCCTAGTGATAGTTTGACAAGGCTTCTGCTGCGCTATGAACGTCAAAAACACTCACGAAGACAAAGCTAATCTCCTTGGTGGTCTTGGGATGTGGTTTTTGTGGGATCCGAATGCGTCTGAGAATACAGGTTGAGGCTCTATGTTAGTATTTCCATGGTGGGTTATTTTGTGATCGAGCCTAGTGGTAATTTGACAAGGCTTCTGCTGCACCGTGAATGTGACAGACGCCCATGAGAAGCCGGGTAACCTCCTCTGTGGCCTTGGGGAATGGTCGTTGTGAGAGCCGAAAGCGCCTGGGAATAGGGGCCTTAAATTCCGTAACATTCGGGCGTGTGTGCTGTCAGAACATGCACCCGTAGCGCTAACAGGCCGGTGTAGAGTCGGAATATGATGTGATGGCTTAATAATGCGGAAGGAAGGAAGGAAGGAAGGAGAAGTGGAATAAAAGGAAGGAAGGGAGAAGTGGAATAAGGGCGTGAAGGAAAGGTGGGAAGGATGAAGAAAGGAATGGATGAAGGAAGGAAGGAAGGAAGGAAGGAAGGGAAGTTGTAAGGGATGGGAAGGAAAGGGAATGGAAGAAAGGAAAAGAATGAATGAATGAATTAGGGAAGGAAGAAAGTACTGGAGGAAGGAAGAGAAGGAAGGAAGGGAGGGAGGAAGGAAGGAGGGAAGGGAGGAGGCAAAGAAGGAAAGGAGGGATGGTTTGCGTGCGCCTGTGTGTGTGTGTGTGTGTGTGTGTGTGTGTTCTTCTTAATCAATTAAAGCAATACATTTCAAGGCGTCAGATAATATTGTCCTTGTATATACATAGGACTGAAGGGGTCTCAAAGTCATCTTCATAATGGCCAGCGTAGTTTGTGTGAGAAGGAAGGGAAGGAAGGAAGAGCTGTGAGGAGAAGGAAAGACAGAGCAATCGGCGTCTGAGAATCTATAATCGGAGTATTCGGCGTCTTAGAATCTATAATCGGTGTATTCGGCGTCTTAGAATCTGTAATCGGAGTATGTGCGGGAAAAGTATGCTGGTATTCTCGAACGCTGCCACCCTACACATCAACTATTTCCAAAGGTCATGAAGGAGATCACTCGGGTTCTAATGAGTGTTGTTTTAGGTTCAGGGTACAGGAGAAGGGTACAACTACCACCAGGGTTATAAAACTACTACACCTGGAATTGGTCAAAACTCAAACGAAAGTCTTGTCCAATTTGTGAGCTTAGGCGCTGAAATGTTTAAACGGTCATGAAGGAGATGAGTCGGGTTCTAATGAGTGTTGTTTTCAGAGCACAAAAGAAGGGTACAACTACCACCAGGGTTATAAAACTACTACCCCTGGAATTGCTCAAAAGTCACACGAAAGCCTTGTCAAATATGTTAGCATGGGCGTTAAAATATTCAAATATATCCGTAACGTCTCGATAATGCCTGCCGAGTTATGTGAGAGGGAAAGGCAAGGGAAGGAAAGGAATCGCTTGCAACAACAATGAGGATCAGGAGGGAGAGTTACGAGCCGTCTTAATGAAACACTAAGAAGGTTCGAATTCTCAGACGCTTTCGACTCTCGCAACAATATTTTTTTTACAGCAAGGGAGGCAAGGCAGCTCAAGGACACAACGTAAAAACAACTACAAGAAAGCCCGATAGACGCTTCTCCGACTATGAATAAAAAAAGATTAGAAAAGAGGTCAGTTTTGAATGGAAAAGTTGGAAAGTTTCGTTTAGTCGGCGCAACATCTGTGACCATATGCCATCAGTTTTGGATGGAGAGGAGTCTTGAGTCGTAGGCAGAAGGAGATATCTACAAACAAAGGCCGCCAGGGAGATGAGTCGGGTTCTAGTGAGCGTTTTTCACATTCATGGTGCAGCAGAAGCCTTGTCAAATTATCACGAGACTAAGTTAGGAGAGATGGAAGTATGTGTTATGGAACGGGAAAGGGATGTTGGGTCTATGGAAGGGATAGGAAGGAATGGGAAAGGGTCGAGGAATGGAGGTGGTTATGTTATGTTATGTTATGTTAGGTTAGGTTAGGAGAGATGGAAGTATGTGTTATGGAACGGGAAAGGGATGTTGGGTCTATGGAAGGGATAGGGAGGAATGGGAAAGGGTCGAGGAATGGAGGTGGTTATGTTATGTTATGTTATGTTAGGTTAGGTTAGGAGAGATGGAAGTATGTGTTATGGAACGGGAAAGGGATGTTGGGTCTATGGAAGGGATAGGAAGGAATGGGAAAGAGTAGAGGAATGGAGGTGGTTATGCTATGTTAAGTTAGGTTAGGAGAGATGGAAGTATGTTTCATGGTACGGGGAAGGGATGTTGGGTCTATGGAAGGGATAGGAAGGAATGGGAAAGGGTAGAGGAATGGAGGTGGTAATGTTATGCTAGGTTAGGTTAGGTTAGGTTAGGAGAAATGGAAGTATGTTTCATGGTACGGGAAAGGGATGTTGGGTCTATGGAAGGGATAGGAAGGAATGGGAAAGGGTAGAGGAATGGAGGTGGTAATGTTATGCTATGTTAGGTTAGGTTAGGTTAGGAGAGATGGAATAAATTATCCTCGGACATACTAACACAGCCTCTACCAAAGCCTTATCGAATGTTGGTGTGTAAGCTCTCGCAAGCAATATATCCAAAGCCCACAAGGAAGACTCGGCTTCTCATGAGTGTTTTTCGCAATCACGGTGCAGCAGAAGCCTTGTCAAACTATCACTAGGGTCACAAAACTACCCACCATGGAAATACCCCCCACAACACTATCTACCGGAGCCTTATCAAGTGTGGATGTGTAAGCTTCGAAATGTTTGAGAATATGAACCTTTATCAGACACAGAATGGTAGCTATGGGGGGGGGGGGGGGATATGGTAGCTATGGAAGAGGGACTGGTGGATGGAAGAATGGTGTGTGTGTGTGTGTATGTGTGTGTGTGTGTGTGTGTGTGTGTGTGTGTGTGTGTGTGTGTGTGTGTGTGTGTGCGCGCCTCCCGAAATGTTTGAAAATGCGGCCTTAGCATAAAACTCCTAATCAAGACAGCGGATGAGCTCGTTGGGGCCGCTGCTGGTGTGTCAGTGTGGGGGAATGAAGGGTCAGGAGGCTGCGTCTTTAATAACGGTTGTAAAGGAGGAGGAGGAGGAGGAGGAGGAGGAGGAGGGGCACTTTAAATTAAGGGACTCTTGTGTTCGTCTCGGTATTGGCTCGTAAAGGCTGTGTGTCGTTGTGTATGCGTGGGAGGGAAGGGGAAGGGCTTAGCTAATGTCTTAATAAGGGTTGTCAGGGGAGAGGAAGAGAGGGAGAGAGGAGGACAGGGAGTAGAAAGGTTTAAGGTTTAGGTAAGGAGGACGCAAAGGAAAAAAAGAAGAAGAGAAAGGGGAAACGTTGAAAGTGATAGCCAGGGAAGAAGAAGAAGAGAGAGGAAGAAAGGGAAGGGGAGTGGAAAGGTGTAGAAGGTTAAGTTGTAGTGAAAAGAAGTAAAGAAGAAGGAAGAGGAAAGGGAAGAAGAAGGAAGGGAAAGAGGAAAGGTTTGAATTGATAAGGGATGCCAGGGAAGAAGAAGAAGGGAGAGGAAGAAGAGGGAAAAGGAGTCGAGAGGTTGAAGGTTTAGGTTGCCGTTGGAAGGAGTAAAGAAGAAGGAAGGAAAGTAGAAGGAAGGGAAAGAGGAAAGGTTTGCATTGATAAGGGTTGGCAGGGAAGAGGAGGAAGAGAAGAGGAAGAGAGGAGGAAAGGGAGTAGAAAAGTAGAAGGTTTAGGTTGTGGGAAGAAGCAAGCAAGGGAAGGGAGGAAGGAGGAAAGAAGAAAGGAAATAAGGGAAAATAAAGAAGAAATGTATAGATTAATATTGATACTCGCTTGTCAAGGATGTAAGTCGTATCAAATTTGGGAAGGAAGTAAAGGCTCGGAATGCAACCAATGTCTTAATCAATATAGCTCGTCGGGGAAAGAGAAAGGCGAAGGAATGGAGAAGAAGAAACATTTAACTTAATACTGATACTCGCTGGTGAAAGATGCAAGTTGTGTCGAGTGTGTGCGGAAAGGCAGGGCTCTCTTAATAGGGCTCGTCGTGGGAAGAGGCAAGGAAGGAGTGACGGACAGAAGGGAGAGGAAAGAAGAAACGTTTGTCTCAGTGTGGGAAGTCTGGGCTCAGAATATAAGGTACTTTTTGCTAAGGGATCGTTAGGGCAGGAAAGAGGGAGGTCTGCAGTGGACTATACAGGCTGCGGAGGGTGTGAGGAGGAACGGAAAGAAAGGGAGAGAAAGAAGAAACGTTTGTGTCAGTGAAGAAACGTTTGTGTCAATGAAGAAACGTTTGTGTCAGTGTAGGAAGTATATAAGGTTCGTCTTGCTAAGGGATCGTAAGGGCAAGAGAGAGAGAGAGGTCTGTGGTGGACTTTCAGGTTGCAGAGGGTGTGAGGAAGGACGGAGGGAAGGAAGGAGGAAGAAAAAACGTATGTGTCAGTGTAGGAAGTTGGTCAGTCAGATTGTTTCAGTGTAGCAGCACGGAATGTAGTCTTGCCTAGGGATAGTCAGGGCAATAGAGAGAGAAGTGTCTGCGGTGGACTCTTAAGGTTCCAGAGGGTGTGAGGAGTGTCAGGAAGGGTGGCTCTTGGGTTAGCGGGTTGACCTGACGTCTCGGGAGCGCAGGGCAACTGGGAACAAAGACAGTGGGTTCATTCAAAAGGACTTACCTCCCCCTTACGCTATACTGGCTTGGGAGGGCTTGCTGGCTGGCTGTCTGTTTGGTTGGTTAGTTAGGGGATTAGTGTACTAGGAGAGATTACTACTACTACTACTGCTACTACTACTACTACTACTGCTGCTACTGCTATTACTGCTGCTACAACTACTACTATATTCGCTTTTTTCCTCTTCCTCTCCTTTCTTCTTCCCCCCCCCCCTCTTACAGACCATTCCATTCCCTTTCCTCGGTTTCTCCTCTTCCTCCTCCTCCTCCTTCTCCTCCTTCTCTCTTTACCTCTTCTACCTTCTCTTCCTAATGTTTCTTCCATCTTTTCATCTCCCATTCATCTCTCATCCCTTCTCTTACCTTCCTCTAACCCCGTCAACTCCATCATCTTACCTTCCTTCCTTCCTTCCTCCATCCCTTCCTCTCACCTCCCTATCCCTCTCCCCAAACCCCGTCAACTCTCCCATCTTACTTTCCTTCCTTCCTTCCTTCCCTCTCCCCATCTCTTCCCTTCGCCTCCTTACCTATCCTCCACTTTCTATTTCCTACCCACCTTTCCTACCTTCTCTTTCCTTCCTTCCTCTAGCCCCATCAACTCCTCCATCTTTCCTTCCTACATTTCCATCATCCCCTTCTTCCTATTCCTTTCCTACCTTCAATTATCCAACCTTACCTTTCTTCCCTGACCCCGCCAACCCCCCCATCTTACCTACCTTCCTTCCTTCCTTCCATCCCTTCCTCGCACTCACCCTCAGCCTCGGCGGGGTCAAAGCACACGTTCCTGCTGCCCGTACACTGGCGCTCGTCCCTCAGCCGCACAGTGCAGTGGTAGTGGTTGGCGGTGGGGACCAGGTAGGAGCGAGTTCGCATCGTGACGCCCTGCCCGCAAGTCCTGGAGCACGGTGAAAAGTCTGACCACTGGGTGACCGCGCAGTCGTCGCTGATCTGAGGAGGGGAAGGAGAGAGAAAGGATAGATGTTAGGGGTTGTATCTCAGAGTCAAGGGTGAGAAGAAAGCTTATGAAAGAAATGGAGGGAGGGAAGGAAAGGGAGAATTATAGAGAGAAAGGGAGATTTTGTTACAGTTTGTCTCCTAGTTCCCAAGAATCAGTGGTTACACACACACACACACACACACACACACACGCACACACATACACACACACACACATATCCCTACCCCTCCCACCCACCCACACATTCCCCCTCACCCACACACATCCTTATCCCCCCCCCCCCCCACAGTCTCCCCTTCCCCCTTATCCCCCGCACATCCCCCCCACACACAGTCTCCCTCCTCCCCTCCCCTATCCCCCGCACATCCCCCCCACACACTCACAATCTCCGTCTCATGGTTGTTGCACGAGGGGACGTCTGCCACGCACATCTCCTTCTCCACCAGCTCCTCGTCGCATTTCTTACGCCCCATGCGGTCCAGGTAGCGGCGGTTGCGCATGCGTATCCCACTGCCGCAGGTGGCCGAGCAGGGCGTCCACGGCGACCACTCCGACACCAAGCAGACGCGAGGGTCGAAGCTATCCTGAGGGAGGGAGGGAAAGGAGAATGGGATGACTTTAGGAGCAGCGAGTAGCGGGCTTTTTTTTTATTATTGTTTTCTTTTTTTGTGTGCCCTTGAGCTGCCTCCTTTGTTGTAAAAAAAAAAAAAAAAAAAAAAAAAAAAAAGTAGATAGGTGGATAGATTGACAGGTGGATGGGTTGGTGGTTGAAGTGTGGATAGATCCCGAAATTGACCTCTCTTTCGGCCATCTCTTTTGATTCTTTTTTAGGAGCAGCGAGTAGCGGGCTTTTTTTTATTGTTGTTTTCTTTTTTTGTGCCCTTGAGCTGTCTCCTTTGTTGTAAAAAAAAAAAAAAAGATAGATAGGTATATTGCGGTGGTCGAAGACAACTTGAGGAAAGGAGGGAAAGGGGAGAATGGGATAATTTTGACATAGATAAATAGATAGGTGTATAGACTGATAGATAGACAGATAGGTAGATCTCCCATTCACCTTTTCTACCCTCTCCTTTTCCTTACCCATCCACACACCTGTCTTTTTTTCTCCCCCTCTCGTCTCCTATCCTTCCTTCCTTCCTTCCTTCACTCACCCGCGTGAAAGCTCCCGTCTCAGAGCCGTCGCAGAACATGAGGTCAGCCGCGCACATTTCCCTCTCGTCCAGCTGCCTCTTGCACATCATCATCTGGGCCTTCTGCGGCATGAGATAGGCGCGGGTTCGGGAGCGCAGGCCCTTCCCGCAAGTGGCTGAGCAGGCCGAGAACTGAGACCACTCGCTGACGGCACACTCGGCTGCTTGAGGGAAGGGAAGGGCGCGGGGGGTGGGAAGGGGTTGGGAATTGGAGGGTAGAGAATTGTACGGAAGGGAAGAGACAGAATGCAATGGGAAAGAATGGAAATGGTAGGGAAAGGAATGGATGGGAGGAAGTGGATTGGTAAGGGAAGGGATGTGATGGGATGGAATAGGGCGCGGAAGAGATGGGAAGGGGTTGGGGAGTGGAGGGTCGAGAGTGGTAGGAAGGGATGTGATGAGAGGGGAAGAGGAGGAAGAGAGGAAGGAAGGAGGGAATGGAATGGAATGGAAGGAAGGGACGAGAAGGGGAAGGTATGGGGAGGGAAGGTAGAGAAGGGATGAGAAGAAGAGGGATGGAATGGAAAGGGTTGGGATGGAATGGGGTAGGATGGGATGGGCATGGGTGGATAGAAAAGGGTTGGGATGGGTTGGGATGGGATGGGATGGGAAAGAATAGGAATGGTAGGGAAAGGAATGGATGGGAAGGAGTGGATTGGTATGTGAATGAGATGGGAGGGAAAGAGATGGGATGGGATGGAAAGGGTAGGGAAGGGATGGGATGAGAATGAGGGGATAGAAAAGGGAATGGATGGGATGGGATGGAATGGGAAGGGAATGGGATAATAGGGTAAAGATGGGGATGGGATGGAATGGGAATGGGAGAGTAGAAATGGGTTGGGATGGAACGGGAAGGGAAGAAGAGGGAAGGAAAACAAGAGAAGGGAATGGAAGGGAAGGAAAGGGAATGGAAAGGAAAGGGGTGGAATGGAATAGCAAGGGAAGGGAAGGGCAAGGCAAGGAAGGGATGGGAATGTAAGACAAGGAAAGGAGAGAGAGAGAGAGAGAGAGAGAGAGAGAGAGAGAGAGAGAGAGAGAGAGAGAGAGAGAGAGAGAGAGAGAGAGAGAGAGAGAGAGAGAGAGAGAGAGAGAGAGAGAGAGAGAGAGAGAGAGAGAGAGAGAGAGAGGGCGGGCGGGCGGGCGGGAGAGGGAGAAAGGAGAAAAAATAGGTTCGTCAGCTTCTCTCTCACGCCAGAACGCCGATGAGTTTTAAATCAAGGCGGCGAGGACGTGAATTAATGAAAGAAAGGGAAAGAAAAAACAGCTTGATGAACACACACTAATAATAATAATAATAATAATAATAATAATAATAATAATAATAATAATAATAATAATAATAATAATAATAATGATAACGTTAACTGGAAGCATCAATTAAAGTGTAAAGAAGAAAAAATAAAATAACAAATAAAATAATATGATGTACATACGCTCCTCCTCCTCCTCCTATTACTCATAATAATAATAATAATAATAATAATAATAATAATAATAATAATAATAATAATAATAATAATAATAATAGCAATACATATGGATACTCTAATGTCAACTCCGTCACACGTAAAAACTAAATACAGAAAACTCATACATAATAAATAGGGCAATGCTGATACAGTAAAAGCTACTTGTTGCATACTAAACATATATGCACATAAAGAGATAATCATTGCATATATCACACTAGTCATATGCGAGGCGTCCGCTGGAGAAGGGGCGTAAGGGTAGCCATTTCTTTCTGTCTGTTCTTCATTTTGCTTTTATAAGAGTTTGGGTCTTTTCCTGGGGTAGTTTTATGACCCTGGTGGTAGTTTGACCCTTCTGCATCGTGATCCTAAAAGAACACTCATTAGAACCCGACTGACATATCTAACACATTTAACCCGGTAGCTGCGGGGATCATGTTTCTTAAAGGTCCCTCTAAGCGAAAAAAATGAGAAAAAATCATCACTCACGTAAACCATTTCATAATATATATCAAAGCGATCAGTTTATGAATCATCCGTTTTTTGGGGGTTATATCGTAAGCAAATTCTGGCCTTGTCGTTGCACACTGGTAGCCACAAATTTGGCCCGTCGCTGTTACCGGGTTAAACAAGGCTTTCATAAGAGTTTGGGTAATTTCCTTGGGTAGTTTTATGACCCTGGTGGTAGTTTGACCCTTCCTCTGTACCACGAATCTAAAACAACACTCATTAGAACCCAATTGATCTCATTTTTAACCGTTGGAAATAGTTTATGTAAGAGAGCGGAAGGATCTGAGAATACTGACCGAAGGCATTTTTTTCTGGTTTGTATATTGTGTAAAAATATGGCCCAAATTTATCTCTTACGGCCCAACCTTCTCCTCCGGACGCCTCAGGGATTCAAGTTTATTATTTTTTTTCGTTCCACTTTCTAATGAGAGAAGAAGAGGAAACAACATTACGTCTTGCTGCGTCCTCGTCCGACTCCTCGTACTCCGGTTCGTCGATGGCGAGGATATCTGAGAGAGAGAGAGAGAGAGAGAGAGAGAGAGAGAGAGAGAGAGAGAGAGAGAGAGAGAGAGAGAGAGAGAGAGAGAGAGAGAGAGAGAGAGAGAGAGAGAGAGAGAGAGAGAGAGAGAGAGAGAGAGAGAGAGAGAGAGAGAGAGAGAGTATCAAACAGACAGGCCGACAGACAGAGAAAAAAAGAGAGAAAATAAGAGAAACGAATTAAAACATAAGTGAACATGAGACAGACAACAAGGAAAAAAAAATATTGCTCATATAACAGACAAACTACTAAAAAAAAACTATTATTACAAACACGAAAAAACAAGTGTTTCAAGTTTTCTTTCTTTTTTTTCTAAGGTTTATTTATTTTTTCTTTATTATTTTGGACTTATATTTGGGACCTTTAAGGAGTCAGGTCGCTTTGGGGGGCTTTAAAAAGATGGGGATTTTAATAAGGGAATTTTAGGGGGGCAAAAAAAGCTATGTAAATATGTTTGCGTGCGTGCAGGCGAGTCAGCGTGCGTGCGTGAGTGCGTGCGTGCGTATCTACGTGTATAGCTCAGATATATGTATGTGTGTGTGTGTGTGTGTGTGTGTGTGTGTGTGTGTGTGTGTGTGTGTGTGTGTGTGTGTGTGTTGCCTCTCTCTCCCGAAAGCTTTCATTATAGAGGGTTGGCAAAAACTTGGTCCGCTCCTTAAAAACAACATTACTCCATTAAGAGAGACAGGAAAAACACAGAAACATGGTGGGCGCTATCGGGGGAGAGTGTTCAGAGGAGGGGAATAAACTAGTAATGACTTCCGCTGACCTACTGAGCCAGAGGGTGGAAAAATATATAAACACTAGTAATTGCACGAGAGAAAAAATAACTTTGCTGGCTCCAATTCTCTGCCAAAAATAAGCTGCATAGATTGGATTGCCTTGAATGTTTAAAAAAAGCAGACTATGTGATAACACTATTTTACTTCTACTATTACTACTATTACTACTACCACTACTACTACTACTACTACTACCACTACTACTACCACTACTACTACTACGACTACTACCTGTAAAGACCTTTTCTGAACTACTGAGCCAAGCGGTGAAAAGATATATAAAAACTTTGTAATATCAAGAAAGAAAAAACATCTTCCTGGCTCATATTTCTCGACAAAAATAAGGTAAATAGATTGGATTGCCTGGCATGGTAAATTAAAGTGTACATTTTCTAAACTGCGCCAATTGCCGGGTACAGACAGAAGAAAGGGTTAATTGCCTGGAATGATTGAAAAAAAAAAATGATGGCCAGTATACAGAAACAGAGATAAGACTTGACTTGCAGTAATGGGAAAAACATTGCAATTGGATGAGCAGAATGTGTGACAATATTCCTGCTACTTCTGCAACAACTACCACTACTTCTACTACCACTACTACTACTACTACTACTACTACTACTACTACTACTACTACTACTACTACTACTACTGCTCTTACCACCACCATTACTACTACTACTACTACTACTACTAGTACTACTACTACTACTACTACTAACACTCCTACTCCTCCTCCTCCTCCTCCTACTACTACTACTGATAAAAAAGCTAAAAAACTACAATAACATTAAAACACACACAATCTACGACCATTTGCCTATTACTAATAATGGTGATGGTGGTGGTGGTCGTTCCTTACCTGTGTCCGAGCACGACTTCTCATACACGCGCTGCCTCGTGATGGTGAGTCGTGCCAGGGGCTTCATTGGCTTGCCGGTGGGGTCGTAGAAGGGGGAGGCGGGGTCGTTGGGGTAGCTGCTGGTGATGCGACGGATCTTGCCTTTTGGGTAGGTCGGGGAGTTGGCGGACTGGGGAAGGGAGAAGAGGAGGGAAAGGAGTAAACGGAGTACGTCATAGAGTTTGGGGTGCTGTGGGGTAGGAAGCCAACGGGGGAGAGTAAAATTAGGTAACGTTGGGGAGTTGGGAGACTATGGGGGAGATAAAAAAATGGGATAAGGGTAAATGGGGAAGGTAGGGGAGTTGCCAGACTGTGGGGAGGAAGAAAGAGAGGACTGGGGTAACTGTTAACGAGAGGGAGGAGGTGGCAGACTGTTGGGAAAGGAAGTGGAAGGGGAAGGAGGTGACTTAACTGGATGTAGGGGTGGAGGTTGGCAGACTGTTGGGAAGGAAGGGGAAGGAGGTGAATTGAGTCATGACTAGATTGGCTTTAAATGGTGTCAGTTTTAACGGGGAAAAGGAAGGAAGGTGAGTGAGGTTGTTAGGTTAGGTTTGGTTTTGTTAGGTGGTTAGTTAGGTTGGGTTGTTGGTTTTAGGTATGGTTGGGTATAGTTGGTTAGGGAGAGAGGAGAGAGAGAGAGAGAGAGAGAGAGAGAGAGAGAGAGAGAGAGAGAGAGAGAGAGAGGAGAGAGAGAGAGAGAGAGAGAGAGAGAGAGAGAGAGAGAGAGAGAGAGAGAGGAGAGAGAGAGAGAGAGAGAGAGAGAGAGGAGAGAGAGAGAGAGAGAGAGAGAGAGAGAGAGAGAGAGAGAGAGAGAGAGAGAGAGAGAGAGAGAGAGAGAGAGAGAGAGAGAGAGAGAGAGAGAGAGAGAGAGAGAGAGAGAGAGAGAGAGAGAGAGAGAGAGAAACGAAAATAAAAAGTGACATCTGACGGGAACTGATGCAAAACACTGTTGGAAAATTATTTTTTTCACCTCTCTCTCTCTCTGTGCATGTGTGTTTGTGTGTGTGTGTGTGGGGGGGAGAGAGAGAGAGAGAGAGAGAGAGAGAGAGAGAGAGAGAGAGAGAGAGAGAGAGAGAGAGAGAGAGAGAGAGAGAGAGAGAGAGAGAGAGAGAGAGAGAGGTGACAGCACGGTTACCTGAGGATTTTTGGTTCGTGCCTCAAATGAAAAAAAAAGAAGAAAAAAAGAAGAAAAGAAAACATGAAGGAAAAAAATATATCTTCACTATTTTCTTTTTCTCTTTTTTTTTTTTTCCTTGTCGCAGAGGAAGAATGAAAGACGTCTTGGGGAGGGAAAGGGAGGGAGGGAGGGAGGGAAGGAGGGAGGGAGGGAAGGACAAATGCAAGGGAGAGAATGGAGAAGAGAAAAGTGAGAGATGAAGGGCAGGAAGGATGGAGGAGGAGGAGCAGGAGGGGAGGGGAAGGGAAGAAAGGAAAAAGGAGGAAAGGAGGAAGAATTGGAGGGAAGGGAGAGGAGGAGGAGGGAGAATTGGAGGGAAGGAGAGATAGGAAGAGACAAAAAATAGAAAAGAAAGAGCTTAAATATAGATAGATAAATATAGATAGATAGATAGATAGATAGATAGATAGATAGATAGATTGATGGAAAGAGAGATGGAAAGACAGAAGAGAATAATTAGAGAAAAGAGAAGATTAAAGGAAGAGAGGAAGGGAGGAAGGTAGAAAGGAAGTCGGTAGAAAGGAAAAGAAAGAGTAGGAAGGGAAGGATGGAAGGGAGGAGGAGGAGGAGGAGGAGGAGATAAGGAAGAAGAAGAAGAGGAAGAAGAGGAGGAGGAGGAGGAGGAGGGATTTACGAAAGATGCAGGAGGAGGGAAAGGGGTGATGAAGATGAAGAAGAGGAGGAGGAGGAGGAGGAGGAGGAGGAGGAGGAGGCTGTCAGGGATAAGCCATTAATTCCTCTAGCTGTTACTCCTTTCCTGCCTGGCTTGCCTTCCTCTTCTATTCACGGCCTGACAAACTGATGAACGAACTCACTTACTCATCAAACTCTTTATCTACCTACCTACATTTTCTCTTATTTTTATTTATTTTTTACTTTTTTACTTGTTTATGTGTTTTTATCCCGTTTGTTCTTTTATCTTTGCTCTCTCTCTCTCTCTCTCTCTGTGCCTGTTTGTCTGTCTGTGTCTGTCGTGCTTGTCTGTCTGTCTGTCTGTCTGTCTGTCTCTCTGTATCTCTCTATCTATCTCTCTATCTGTCTTATATATATATGTTAGCAGCGCCACCCTTGCCCAGCCAGAGAAGAGTGTATTAAACAAGGTCGGTTTTGCTGGTTCAGTCCTTCCAACCTTGCTTTTAATACCTGATGACTGAGGTGTTGGCAATAAGTATATCGTGTGTCAAACTGGGTCGGTGGTTAAGTCAATACTGCCGTGTCTAATGTTGCTGTTAATACCACGGGTTATCGACAGCCTATAGCGTTGGTAGGGAGTCGAGCACAGTAGCAAAGACTGACATGTTAACAAGACGTATTTCACCTCCTCCTCCCTATCATTCTTATCTTCCAACTCTTTTTATCCCTTTCCACCGAATCTTCCTTCCTCTCTTCTTTAATCTTCTCTTTTCTCTAATTCTTCTCTTCTAGCTGTCTCTCTAGCTCTTTTCATCAATCGATCAACCACTCAATCTGTCTATCTGTCTATCTATTTATCTATCTATCTATCTATCTAGCTGCCTATCAATTTATCTATCTTATCGCTGGCTTGTATATATCATTAGTTTTATGAAGGCAGCCACTCGGTTACTTTAGCCCAATCATTGTTTATTTAATTTGGTGGCTATAGAGTCAGGTTTGTCCTCTCGCCTAATGAGGAGTGGAGCGTCAGGTGTGAAGGTCAGGTGTGCGAGGTGGCAATGCTCGGCTCACAGGTATAAATCTCACCTTTGCGGGAGCGATTAACAGGTGTGTGTGGCGCGAGATTAGCAGGTGTTATAGATAGATAGATAGATAGATAGATAGATAGATAGAGAGAGAGAGAGAGAGAGAGAGAGAGAGAGAGAGAGAGAGAGAGAGAGAGAGAGAGAGAGAGAGAGAGAGAGAGAGAGAGAGAGAGAGAGAGAGAGAAAGGATTATCTTCCGCATTTCCTCTTCTGATTAATAATTTGTCACGATTTGTTCAGATAATCCCCCGTCTCTCTCTCTCTCTCTCTCTCTCTCTCTCTCTCTCTCTCTCTCTCTCTCTCTCTCTCACACACACACACACACACACACACACACAGGCCAAATTTAACATACTACTACTACTACTACTACTACTACTACTACCAATAACAATTTTCGTTTTCGTTCTTTTCACAGGTACGTAACTTCACACCTGGAGGACCGCCACTGACAATACCTGGGCTTGGTGAGTGTTATTTTTACCTGTGTTCCCTCTATACCTCTTTACCTGTGCCACCGTGTATTCGTGTATCTCTTAAGTCACCAAGGAAAGACTGTCACCTCGTCTCCTACATCCCATAAGAACATAAGAACGTAAGGAGTCTGCAAGAGGCCGGTATTTTTAAACGTATCCGCACTTCAGTTCGCCTGTTTGAAAAGCCTCTCGTAGTACCATAGAAGTTTGTGTGGGATTTTCATGGAGTGTTTGTGATCCTGGTGATATAGCTTTACACGGCTTCTGCGCCACGAACGGGGAAAAAAAATCCCTTCAAAACACGGTTAATCTTCTCTCTCCGTGGCCTTTGGAAATACGAGTAATCATAAAGGGTGCCCGATACGTTTAAGAATATGGACCTGTACCTCTTCGTCCGTGCTGCCGTGTGTTCGTGTATCCCTTCATGTCACCAAGAAAAGCAATGTCGCCTTGTCTTGGCCAGCCCCTGCAAGCCATCCGTGGACTCGTATAAACAAAGGACCAGGTGTAGAATATCGCAGGGCAGGGAGGTGACGTGGCTTATGAAGAAGTGGAGAGGAGGAGGGGGAGGAGGAGGAAGGGAAAAGAGGGAGAGCGAAGTAAGAAAGATAAGAAATGGAGGGAAAGAGAGGGAAAAGGAAACAAAGAAGAGAGGAGGAGGAGGAGGAGGAGGAAGAGGAGGAGGAGAAGGGGTTTGAAGTAAGGAAGAGAGAGAGAACTAGATAATGAGGGAGGAAAAGGAGTAAGGAAGAGAGGGGGAAGGAAGAAGGGAAGTAAATTGAGAGAGAGAGAGAGAGAGAGAGAGAGAGAGAGAGAGAGAGAGAGAGAGAGAGAGAGAGAGAGAGAGAGAGAGAGAGAGAGAGAGAGAGAGAGAGAGAGAGAGAGAGAGAGAGAGAGAGAGAGAGAGAGAGAGAGAGAGAGAGAGCGGGGGGGGGAGGAAGTCTTGTATCGCACGACCATATGTGTGTGTGTGTGTGTGTGTGTGTGTGTGTGTGTGTAGATCAGTCAACTCATATTTCATTCTTTTTTTGGGAGGGTCCTGTATTGCATTCACATTCTCTCTCTCTCTCTCTCTCAATTGACCCCGTGACAGGAACACACAACACACACAATATTCCCTGACTGCTGACATCGGGAGGGAGAAAAATGAGAGCGCACACACACACACACACACACACACACACACACACACACACAGAGAGAGAGAGAGAGAGAGAGAGAGAGAGAGAGAGAGAGAGAGAGAGAGAGAGAGAGAGAGAGAGAGAGAGAGAGAGAGAGAGAGAGAGAGAGTATATTTTTTTCGTTCATGTTATTGAAATTTGAACACATACTCATTAACACACACACACACACACACACACACACACACACACACACACACACACACACACACACACACACACACACACACACACACAAGATTAAAGAGCGGAGGGGGCTGAGGGACACAGAGCAAGAGACACACACACACACACACACACACACACACACACACACACACACAGCCGCACACACACCAAGCGTTGGCTCACCTCATACGTGACGCCGGAGTCCGTGCCGGCGTCGTAGGGGTAGAGGTTGAGCGTCTTGTGCGGCACCCAGGAACAGTTGGCGAGGCACAGCTCCAGCGCCGACACCCCCACGATCCAGTCCGGGGTAGGTCCTGTGGAGAGGGAAGGTGGAGATGATGGAAGGGATGGAGGGTGTTGTTATATATTGTGGCTTAGTGTTCTATTGTATTCTCGTCATTATAGCAGTGAGCAGGGTTTTTTTTTTATATTTTTTTTTTACGCCAAAGTCATAGTACCACCCCTGTCTCTCTCTTTACTCGGCTTCTACCTCTCGTCCTCTTTACTCCACTCTTCTTATTTCTTCTTTCTCCTTCTCTTCTCCCTTTCTTCTCTCTCAGCTTCTTCTCTTTCATCTCATCTCTCTCCTTCTTTACTTTTCCTAATTCATCTCCCATCATGCGCTGCTATAGCATGTTCCCTACTTTACCTCTACCTACCATTTCCTCAACTTCCCTTTCTCCTCCTCCCCCACCTCCTCCTCCTCCTCCTCTTCCCCAGCACCCACTCACCCAGCATGGACACGAGGGACATGAGGTGGTGGCGGTTGTCGACGCGGAACACGGCGAAGGTCTTGCCGTTGACGTTGGGGTGCCACAGACCGCGAGCCTTGATGATGGTGCGGATGTGGTCACTCTGGGGGGTTAAGAAGAGGTGGGGAGGGTTAGGAAGGCGAGGTAACAGATTAAAGCATGGACAGTGGGTTCTCTGGAGGGTTGAAAAGTTGATGTTTGTAGGGTTGAAATAGGTAGTGGCGTAGAGGGTACACGTTGGCAGCTGTAGAAGGGTTGAAAAGAGATGTTGATGGTTAGGAAGGCGAGATTTGAAGGGTTGAGAGGTGGTGGGTTGGAGGTGGAGGGGTTGAGAAGTCGATATTTGAGAGGTTGTTATGAGGCGGTGAAAGTTTGAAGTATAGACTGAAAGCTGTGAAGGGTTGATAAATCGATCTTTGAAAGGTTAAAAAAAGGTGGTTGATTGAATGATATAGACGTTGGAAGCTGTGGAGTTGAGAAGTTGATGTTTGAGGGCAAGTTAATAGGTAGAGGGTTGAAATATCTGCTTCGGATGCTCTAGAAGGGTTAAGAATAGGTGCTGAGGATTACGAAGCCGAGGTCTGAGGAGTTATGAGGTGGTGGATTAGATTATAGACATTGAAAGTTGTGGAGGGTTGAGAAGTCGACGTTTATAGGGTAGTTAAAAGACAGAGGGTTGGAGCATTAACGTTGGAAGCTCTAGAAGGGTTAAGAATAGGTGCTGAGGGTTAAGAAGTCGAGGTCTGAGGAGTTATGAGGTGGTGGATTAGATTATAGACATTGAAAGTTGTGGAGGGTTGAGAAGTCGACGTTTATAGGGTAGTTAAAAGACAGAGGGTTGGAACATAAACGTTGGAAGCTCTAGAAGGGTTAAGAATAGGTGCTGAGGGTTAAGAAGTCGAGGTTTGAGGAGTTATGAGGTGGTGGATTAGATTATAGACATTGAAAGTTGTGGAGGGTTGAGAAGTCGACGTTTATAGGGTAGTTAAAGCGTTAGAGTAGTTGGAAGCTCTAGAAGGGTTAAGAAGAGGTGGAGAGGGTTAGGAGGTCGTCGTTTGAAAGCTTGTTAATGCCTGAAGCAGATATCAAGAGTAGGTGGGTGTTTGCAGCCTCTTCATCTCTCCAGGCTCTCTCTAAAACCATTCTCTCTCATCTCTACAGCATCTCATGATCTCACCTTTCTTTCTCTCATCAACACATTATCTCTCTCACTCAGCTTTATCTCCTTCATCTACACAGCATCTCCCTTTCTCTCGCATCTGTCTCTCCCTCATCTTTACAATATTTCACTCATCTTTCTCATCCGTACAGCATCTCTCACTCATCTCTCTCTCTCTCTCTCTCTCATCTCCTCTCTCATCCTCTCTCCTCCCTCATCTCCAGCCTGTCAGCCTCTCCCTTCCCTAATCCTCCTCCTCCTCTCCTTCTCCTGCCCTTACCTGTCTCTTGAGCTCACTCGAGGGTGCGCGTTGAGCCCCACTCGGCCACCTGCTTGAGCCTGTCTGAGGCCTCCTTGCTGTACTCCCAGACCATGTAGTCGGCGGAGGTGAGGCGCTGATGATATCTGAGAAGTGCGTCAGCCACTCGTTGTTGGGGAAGTCCTTGGGTGTGTGTGGGACCACAAGCCCTCAAAGGTGACCTGGGTGAAGGGAGAAGGAAGGGGAGGTGAAGTGTGTTGAAGGGAGGGTGTAGAACTGTTTAGGGGAGGAGATGGAAGGGCGGGTGGGTGAAGTGTGTTGAAGAGAGGGTAAGGAATGCTGTTCAAGGGAGTGTAAGTAGACAGAAATATTTAAGGGAATTTAACACTGTAATTGAAGGAAGAATGGAGGAGGTGGCCGAGTGGTCAGCGTGCGGCGTGGTGAGACCAGGGACTTAGGTTCGAGTCCCACCAAAGGACTCTGACGATTTTCAACCATCCCCGAGTGGCGGAAGATGACCCACATGCTGCCCCGAGTGGCGGAAGATGACCCATATGCTGCCCCGAGTGGCGGAAGATGACCCACATGCTGCCCATATCTTCAGTCAATTCTAACATCAGCGACTTCGGTCAAGTGGAGCACCGGGGGGGCAGCAAAGGCCAAACAAGTCATACATCACGGCAGCCACTGTAAATACAGATCGCCTGCACCACTAACGGGCTGCGGTCGTCCAGGAGACCCTTCAAGACAGGCTACCGATGTTATAGGCAGCACCTTAAAAAGAAGTTCAGGGGGGAACATTTTTTTTTATGTGCGGCCTATAGCGCTTGTAGGCTGCCTTGAGGGGTCTCATGGGCGATCCCAGTCCGTTAGCGGCGCAGGCGAATTTTATTTATAGTGTCTGCCGTTATATCTTTCCTTGGCCCATGCTGCCCCAGGTGCTCCACTTGAACGAACGCGCTGAAGTTAGGGTTGCTTGAAGACCTGGTCAACATGTATGTAATCTTCCGCCACTGGGCGATGGTTTGAAAAATCAGCGTTTCGGTGGGACTCGAACCTAGTCCACGGCCTCACCGCGCCCGCACACTGACCACTCGACCACCGCCTCCCCAGGTCGTGTTGTTGTTGTTTTTGCTGTTGTTGTTGTTGTTGTTGTTGTTGTTGTTGGTGGTGGTGGTGGTGGGCAGCAGCACCACCGTGACGTTGACGAAACACAACAATAACAAAACAGTTTCCCTCCAAATTCCTTCCCTTGTTGCTCTTTTTGTCCTCCCTCTCTCTCTCTCTCTCTCTCTCTCTCTCTCTCTCCATGCCTCCATTCCTCCTTCCCTCCTTTCCTCCCTTCTTCTTTTCCTCCCTCCCTCCCTCTCCCTCTCTCCCTCTCCCTAACGTGAGTTCCTCCCATTCCTCCATTCCTCCCTCCTTCATGGCCATCATCCCGTCCTCTCCTCCTTCCTCCCTCACCTGTTTCACGTCAGTTTCGACCAATAAAT
>NC_066512.1:29008435-29015935 GCF_024679095.1 Eriocheir sinensis
AGAAAGGAAGGAAGGAAGGAAAGAAGGAACGCAAGGAAGAAGGAAGAAAGAAAGGTACATAGGAAGAGAGGAAGGAAGGAAGGAAGGAAGGAAGGAAGGAGGGAGGGAAGGAATTTTAGCAACGGAAGTAGAGAGAAGTGGAGGAAAAAAAAAAGAGAGAGAGACACACACGGAGAGAGACAGTGAGAGAAAACATATCTCTGAGAGCCTTGTGTGTGTGTGTGTGTGTGTGTGTGTGTGTGTGTGTGTGTGTGTGTGTGTGTGTGTGTGTGTGTGTGTGTGTGAAGTCATTAGTTTAAATGTTCCCCTTTACTGTAGTGTATCACACCTCTCTCTCTCTCTCTCTCACGCAACCCCACATACACAAACGAGAGAGAGAGAGAGAGAGAGGAGAGAGGAGAATTTTCATGCAAACATTTGTGTGCCAACTAAGCTTCACTTTTCTCTCCTTTAGTCGCACATTAGCGCTCTCTCTCTCTCTCTCTCTCTCTCTCTCTCTCTCTGACACTGAATTCTCTCCTCACTCTCCTCCACCTCCTCCTCCTCCTCCTCTTAATCCTGCTACCTCCTCCTCCTCCTCCTGCTCCTCCTCCACCAGTCTCGCCATTAGGGTCGTATTTCCAGTTATTTTCCAGTAATTCCGGCCATAAAGTAGCGGCCGAGCAATGTGTTTATATGTTTCAGAAGCCTCACGCTAAACCCAAGGGAAAATATTGGCCGGAGCAATATTGGAACCTGATATTACAGTGTTGGGCGAATTTTCTCAGATTACACTGGAGGTGGGAGACTACTCACATATGGAGAGGGAGGGAGAGGGAGGGGACTTGGGAGTGAGAGACGGCAGCAGAGACAAGCACCAAGAAGAAAGAGAAAGGAAGGTAATGAGGTTGAGATTTGGGGTGAGCTCAGGTAAAGAAAGGTTGGAAAAAAGTGGAAATAGTCGAGAATGGAAAGTTTCGTTTAGTCGGCGCAACATCTGTAGAAGGGAAGGAATAGCCAGAAAGAAAGATAGAGATAGATAGCGATAGATAGATAGATAGATAAAGATAGATAGACTGATAGATAAATACACACACACACACACACACACACACACACACACACACACACACACACACACACACACACACACACACACACACATTGAAAAAGGGAGAAATAGAGAGAGCTTACACTTTATTAACGTTATTACTGTTATTATCTCCGCATTTATTATTAATTTTATTGTTATAGCGATTATCAATACTGTTACTGTTGGTGGAAGCGGTCCCTGGTGTTTCTGTTTCCCCTCCTCCTCCTACTGTTACTACTACTACTACTACTACAACTACTACTACTACTCATCCTACTACTACTACTACTTCTACTATTACTATTACTACTACTACTACTACTACTACTACTACTACTACTACTACTACTGCTGCTCCTCCTCCTCCTCCTCCTCCTACTACTACTACTACTACTACTACTACTATGTCCATACATATCTACCACCACCCACCACCACCACCACCACTACTACTACTACTACTACTACTACTACTATCCCCCCCTAACACCACTCACCCCGGGCCAGGAGCAAAGCGTCTTGTACAGTTAGACTTGACCCACGTGGGATGAATTCTCAGTATCCGCCCATCAGCCTCCCCGACCAACACCCCCGCCACCACCAGCACCACCACCGCCATCACCACCGCTCCACCCCCACCACCACCACCACTTCCTCTGATACTGACACCACTGGGAACGGCTCTTTTTGCTCCTACTCTTCCTCCTCTTCCTCCTCTTCCTCCTCCCTCTCTACTGTCTTTGTCAGTTGTTTCTTTTGTTACTGCCGTTTTTCTTCTTCTTCCTCCTCCTCCTCCTCCTCCTCCGCCGCCGTCTTCTTCTTCTTCTCCTCTTCTACCTCCTTCTTTTCTTTTGCTTGTTGTGTTCATGGTTTTGCTAGTTGGTTGGTAGAGTTGTCTGTTTTTTTTTTCTTTCTTTTTCTTTCTTTCTTTTTTCTTTCTTTCTCTCTATCTCCTTTTTTCTTTCATTCTCTTTCTTTTTTTCTCTCTTTCTATCTGTCTTTTTCCTATTTCCTTCCTTCTTTCTTTCTTTCTTTCTTTCTTTCTTTCTTTCTTTCTTTCTCTCTTTCTTTCTTATTTTGGCCTCAGCGAGAGTTTATTTTTTTGTGTTTTTTTTTCTCTGTTTCTCTTTTTTTTCTTTTCTAAAAACTGCAAAAAATAAAAACACAGAATTACAGTCGGTTCAATGTTTTTTTTATTAACTTTATTTTTTCGTTTCTCGTGTAATGATTCTCGCTTTAAACCTGACCTACACACACACACACACACACACACACACACACACACACACACACACAGTGACACACACATATGGGCGATTTTTTTTCTTTTCCTTTGAATGATAAATTTTTGTTATTTTTTCATTTCCTCACTTGTCTTTTTTTTTTCTGCCGCTTCGTTTAATGTATTTTTTGTATTTCCTTTCTTTCTGGCTATTGTTTTTTTGTTTATTTTTTTGTCGCTTTGTTAATTCTTCTGTCGCTATTTTCTTGTTTTGTTAATTTCCGCTTTTTTTGTTTGTTTTTAACGTTTATGTATTTTTCTTTCTTATTCTTTTTTCTTTTGTAACATTTTTTTAATTTCCTTTCTTATTTTTTGTTCCTTCCTCTTTGTTTTGTATTGTTATTAACTTTCACCTTTTTACTTTATTCATGATTTCTTTTGTTTTACTTGGTTTCTTTTTTATTTTTATTTCCCTGTCCATTATTACGTCTCCGTGGTCCAGTGGTTAATGGGTATAGCCACGATTCCGCGGGCTCGGGTTCGAATCCCGGCTCGGGCAGTCGGCGTGCAGCTCACCCTGTTCATCCTCCCTTTCGGGCTGGTCGACAAATGGGTACCTGGGGACACCTGGGGAAGGTAAACTGTGGTAACCCGGATGCAACGTACCAGATTGTCGTACTCAGCCGCTTATATTTCCCGACTTCCTACCCCCAAACTGTTTTCTGGGCTCCAATAAGGAAACTAATTTATAGTTATCGTTAAGAGAGTTAGATTCTGATGTCTTTTTTTTTTTTTTTTTACAGCTTAGGAGACAGTCTACATAGGCGTAAAGAAAAAAAAAAAGCCCGCCACTCACTGCTCCTGAATAGAGGTCAAAGGAGTGTCCAAAGAGAGGTCAATTTTGGAGGAGGTGTCCTGATACCCTCCTCTTGAAAGAGTTTAAGTCGTAGGCAGGAGGAAATACAGATGAAGGAAGATTGTTCCAGAGTTTACCAGCGTGAGGGATGAAAGAGTGAAGATGCTGGTTGACTCTTGCATAAGGGGTTTGGACAGTTTAGGGATGAGCATGAGTAGAAAGTCGTGTGCAGCGGGGCAATAGTTAGGCGTCAGAAACAGGTAAACACTAGGCTCTGAGTACGACAATCTGGCAACGGCGTCCCGGATTGATGGTTCTTCCCACCACATGCTCAAGGGCCAAAGCGACGGAGATGAGCACCGTGGCCACGCGCAGATATAACGTATGCCCCCAACCTTACCTCACCTTACTTTTTCCCTTTCCATATTTTTCTTCGTCCTGTCTCATTTATTTTATTTGTTTACTTTTTATTCATATGTTTATTTATTTTCTGAAAGGGTCTGCTTTTTCATTTTTGCTTATACTTTTTGCTCCCTTTTATTTTTTTCTCTTATTTTCCCTTTTATTTCTGTTCTTTCTTATTTTCTCTTCATCCATATATACCTTTTCTTTTGTCTCTTTGTTTCCTCATTCGTTTATTGAATTTATTGAGTTTTCCTTTTGTCTCTGCTATTTCCCTTTCTCTTATTTTCCCTCTTTATTCCTTACTTATTATGGAGTGTCTTATTTATTTACTTTATTAATATTTTCTCTCTTCTGCTTCTCTTTTCTCTTATTTTCTCTCTCCATTTTTTACTTATTTATTTTATTTATTATTCTATTTATTTATTTTATTTTATTATTTATTTATTATTTATTTTATTTATCACCTATTTATATATCATGGAGTCCGCCCGTCGCACGCTCGTAATAAGTCGTAAGTCTCCATAACTATAATTTTTGCCCTTAATAAATTTTGATGTCATAAATTTCCTTAACTTCATAAAAAAGTTCCCGGCGCCATAAATTTTTAGGCGGCGTCATCAATTTGAAGAATACCACAATTTATGATTTATTTTTTTGGTGTCATTATATCTTGTTTTCTTTTATGGCGTAACAGTTAATTTTTTTTTTTCATATATGTTGTAAGGTAAAGGTAAAATTAGGGGGGTACTCTATATAGCTGCGCGTGGCCACGGTGCTCGTCTCCGTCGCCTTGGTCCTTGAGCCTGTGGTATCGTGAAGGAATGTATTAACTTTGTTCTTTGAAGTCGACGTTTTGTTAAGTCTTTTTTGTAATGCGTCTCTTACATCGCAAGTTAACTATTTATTTTCCTTTTATTATATTCTCTTCCAGAAAGTCGTTGTTTCTCTTTCTAACTTCATTAAAACAAACTTTGCTCTTTGAAGTCGACGTTTTGTTAAGTCTTTTTTGTAATGCATCTCTTACATCGCAAGTTAACTATTTATTTTCATTTTATTATATTCTCTTCCAGAAAGTCGTTGTTTCTCTTTCTAACTTCATTAAAACAAACTTTGCTCTTTGAAGAATTTTTTTTAATAATATCTGCCATGTACGTGTCTTGTCTTCACATCTCAGTTATTCCTCTATTTTCTGTTTCCTTTTCGCTATTTTCTTTTTATTTTCATCAAATAAGTCTTTGTTTTTCTTTCTTACTTTGTCAAAACAAACTTTCCTCTTTCAAGTCGACTTTTCTTCCCTACTCTGTGTGTGTGTGTGTGTGTGTGTGTGTGTGTGTGTGTGTGTGTGTGTGTGTGTTCTTGTCCTTGAACTGTCTGGCTTCGTATCGCACAACCTTTATTTTCTTCCTTTTCCCTTTTACTGTTCTCCTCCATTGATCATTTTTGAGAAATATTTACCACTGATAAAAAAAAATATCGCCTCCGCGGCGCAGTGGTTAGCGTCACTGACTAAGAATCTGCGGGTCTGCGTTCGAATCCTGGCCTGGCAGTCGGCGAGCAGCCCACCCAGATGTTCATCCTCTCTTTTGGTCTGGTCAATAAATGGGTACCTGGGGAAACCCGGAGAAAGTAAACTGTGGCATCCCGGGTGTCACGCTGGCCCTGTGCCGGGTTAGTGGGTTAAATCTCCCACCACAGACTCAAAGGGCCAACGGGGAGATGAGCCCCGCAGCCACGCACATCAATGGCGTATGCTCTCAACTTTACCTTTACCGTGCAGGATAAAATATATTCCTTACTCTTTCACGTCCACGTTTTGTTGAGTTTTTATCTTCTGTTTCTTGTCTACTTTCATTTCTCAATCTATATATTATTTTCTTCTTCCAGTGATATACTTTTTATTATTATGATGAAAAAAAAGTATACCTTGCTCTTTCAAAGTGAAGTTATGTTGAATCTTTTCCGCTGTTCCTTGTCTGCTTCCATATCCCAAGCTACGTCACTTTTTTCCTTTTCCTTCTTCCCGTGCTCAGTCGTTTGTATTTTTATCGCTATGGTAACACATGCTTTGCTCTTTCAAGTTGGCGCTTTGTTGTTTTTTTCTGCTGTTTCTTGTCGGCTTTCATGTCCCAGTCTACTTTTTTTTTTCATTTTCTTCGTCCAGTAATATTTTTTTGTATCCTTACCATTGTGATACGACACAAGTTGAAGTTTTGTTGAATCTTTTTTTCTGCTGTTTCTTATCTACTTTCATGTCCCAGTCTATTTTTTTTTTCATTTTCTTCGTCCAGTAATCAAATTTTTTTTTTTATCCTTACCATTGTGATACGACACATACTTTGCTCTTTCAAGTTGAAGTTTTGCTGAATCTTTTTTTCTGCTTTTTCTTATCTAATTTCATGTCCCAGTCTATTTTTTTTTTAATTTTCTTCTTCCAGTAATCAAATTTTTTTTATCCTTACCATTGTGATACGACACATACTTTGCTCTTTTGGTTGAAGTTTTGTTGAATCTTTTTTTTCTGTTTCTTGTCACTTTCATGTCCCAGTTTTTTTTCATTTTCTTCGTCCAGTAATCAAATTTTTTTTTTTATCCTTACCATTGTGATACGACACATACTTTGCTCTTTTAAGTTGAAGTTTTGTTGAATCTTTTTTTCTGCTGTTTCTTGTCTACTTTCATGTCCCAAGCTACATCATTTTTTTTATTTGTCTTCCAGTTCTCTTTTTTTTTTGCCAAGGTAAAAGTAAAAAGGCATACTTTGCTCTTTTCAAGTTGGCGTTATTCTGAATATTTTTTTCGGCAGTCTCTTGTCTGTTCTCAAATCCCAATCTACTTTTATATTGATTTCCTTCCTGTCATCATTTTTTTTCTCTATTTTCTACCATTGCGATGAAATACGTACTTTGCTCTTTCAAGTGAAGTTTTTAATCGTTTCTCTGCTGTTTTTTTTGTTTTTTTGTCTGGTTGCACATCCCAAGCTACATCATTTTAATTTCCTTCTTCCAGTGATCATTTTTTTTTCTTCTATTTTTGCCACTGTGTTAAATAAAAATACACACTCTACTCTTTCAATTGAAGTTTTGTCCGATATTTTCTCTGCTGTTTCATGTCTAGTTGCAATTCCTAATCTATATTTTATTTTTTCATTTCCTTCTTCCAGTGACCTTTTTCTTCCCTTCTATTTTTACGATTGTGATGAAATACGTACTTTTGGTCTTTAAAGTGAAGTTTTTTTTTTTAATATTGACTTCCGCTGTTTCTTGTCTGCTTTCATATTGCAAGCTAACATTATTTTTTTATTTTATTTGTCCCGTGATCAGTGTTTCTTTCTATTCTTAACGTTGTGATAAAATATATATACTTTGTTCTTTCAAGTTGACGTTTTGCTGAGTCTTGCTTTTTTTTTTTAGTCTGTTTTCATATCCCAATCTACATCATATTTTCTTTCATTTCCTTCTTCTTCAGTTTCGTTTTTGGCCACGATTAAAAAAAGAAAAAAAAAATAACATACACAGACCTTTGCCTTTCAAGTTGACGTTTCGCTGAGTCTACCTTGCTTTTTCTTGTCTGTTTTCATATCCCAATCTATATCTTATTTTCATTCATTTCCTTCTTCTTCAGTTGTTTTTTGGGGGCACGGTTAAAAAAAGAAAAAAAAAACAAAACATACACGGACCTTCGCCTTTCAAGTTGGCGCCTCTTTCAGCCCCGACACGCACACCAAAGTTCCCTTCTCTCTCTTTCTTTCTCTTCTCGCTCACTTTTTTTTTTACCCTTGCCATCGCACCGCCGTTGTTTTCTTTTGTCTGTCTTTCAAGCGTTCCTTTAAAACCTTTGTAGTCTCGTTTGGTTTGATTTCAGCCCATTTTCATTTTCAATTTCAATGTCTCTATCTCTATCTATCTACTTATCTATCCATTTGTCTCTTTATCTACTCATTTATCT
>NC_066512.1:29020935-29025935 GCF_024679095.1 Eriocheir sinensis
ACTGCTGGGAAGGAATGAGAGAGAGAGAGGGAGAGAGAGAGAGAGAGAGAGAGAGCGGCATGCCATCACCGCATCATGATCCATCACCATCATCACTATTGCCACTATCACCACCGCCACTCACCACCATCACGCCGCACCACCTGCGTAATCGTACTCACCTAACGTACGATTACTTTCCGAGTTGAACTGCATGATAACTTTCGTTTTCCACGACGCCGATAACTGCTTTAGCCGGAGAGAGAGAGAGAGGAGAGAGAGAGAGAGAGAGAGAGAGAGAGCAAAATGTCGTATTCCGCATGACGATTCAACATCCTTATCCTCCTCTTCCTCCTCCTCCTCTTCCTCCTTTCTTCTTCCTTCCTTCCCTCTTCCTTCCTCCTCGTCCAACCCAGCCTTAGTGAATGGGTACCAGGTATTAATCCTGGGTTGTGTCCTGTCTCCTCGGGGTCTGTCCCTTCTCCTATAATTCCTTCCCCTCCTGTCTCTCTCCGGCATATGACCACAGATGTTGCGCCGACTAAACGAAACTTTCCAACTGTTCCCTTCTCCTATAATTCCTTCCCCTTCTGTCTCCATCCGGCATATGACCACATATGTTGCGCCGACTAAACGAAACTTTCCAACTTTTTTTCCACGCCTGCAACTGGACTGGACTGGACTGGCTTTTCAAACAGGCGAACTATAACTACTAGAAAAAAATCTTCCTAATCTTCCTAATTACCCTAATCTAACCCCCCCCTCCCCTCCCACTACTACTACTTCCGCGGCCCTTCGTCTCTTATATAACGGTCCTAGGTAACGCTTTTCCTAAGTGGCCCCTCAGTCTCCCCAAGTTAGGGTAATTGCGTCATTTCGGGGTAAAGTCCACCAAGAGAGTCGCTTCGAAGGACAGGCAAGCAAGGGAAGGGTTCTCAGTGAGTGTGTGTGTGTGAGAGAGAGAGAGAGAGAGAGAGAGAGAGAGAGAGAGAGAGAGAGAGCGGATTTGACGCATTGCCATAAAAGTTACTCAAAGACCATTATTTTCCTCTCGGACTGAACCATTACCCCCACCACCACCACCACCACCACCACCTCCATCACTACCTCCTCCTCCATCATTTCCTCCATCACTACAACTGCTGGGGTTGAAATGAGAGAGAGAGAGAGAGAGAGAGAGAGAGGAGAGAGAGAGTGAGAGAGAGAGAGAGAGAGAGAGAGAGAGAGAGAGAGAGAGAGAGAGAGAGAGAGAGAGAGAGAACGTAACGCCAATCACCCACCATGACCATCACCATCATCACTACCGTCACCATCACCACCTCCACCACCACCATCACCACCACCCCGTACACAATCAGCACCTAACGTACGACACTTTCCGACGCGCTGCCAACCGTACGATAACTCTCAAACCTTCCACGACCCGATAACCGCTTTTAAATGTGGAGAGAGAGAGAGAGAGAGAGAGAGAAAGAGAGAGAGAGAGAGAGAGAGAGAGAGAGAGAGAGAGAGAGAGAGAGAGAGAGAGAGAGAATAAAAGTCAATATAGATATCATGACAAGAGAGAGAGAGAGAGAGAGAGAGAGAGAGAGAGAGAGAGAGAGAGAGAGAGATAGAGAGAGAGAGAGAGAGAGAGAGAGAGAGAGAGAGAGCAGTGAGCGAGAGAGAGAGAATAAAGAGCAATATAGATGGCATGACAGAGGTAAATGTCTGTGACCCTGCATGACGATTCAACATCCTGCACCTCTGCACCAATTCTGAATCCAATTCTCTCTCCTCCTCCTCTCTCTCTCTCCCTCTTCTTCCTCTCTCTCCTTCTCTCTCTTCCTCCTCGTCCACACCATCTATGAGAAGTGAGTCAGACAGTCTAGGTGATTAATCCTCCTTCTCTCTCTCTCCACACCATTTGGCGAAGTGGAACGGACAGTTTAATGGTAATCTCTCTCTTCTTCTCTGTTCCTTCCTTCTTTCTTCTCTCTCTCAGTCTATCGATCTATCACTACGAAGAGAAAGATAAAAAGATTGGGTGATTGACTGACTGAAAGAGAGAGAGAGAGAGAGAGAGAGAGAGAGAGAGAGAGAGAGAGAGAGAGAGAGAGAGAGAGAGAGAGAGAGAGAGAGAGAGAGAGAGAGAGAGAGAGAAAGTAAGAGCAACGAGAGTTAATTTGGTGTCATGAAAGGATAAATGAAGAAAAGAAGAAAGAAGAAAAAGAAAGAAAGAAAGAATCGAAGAAATAAATAAATAAAGAAAGAGAGAGAGAAAGAAACGAAGAGTGAAAGTATTAGAGAAAGTAAGCAAAGAAGAAGGCTGATCGTATGGGAGTAAAGGAAGAGAGAAGAGGAAGGAAAGAAGAAAGGGAGAAAGAGAAAAATTATTGATTACTTAACCTTTTTAATGTAATCAATCTCTAATCTATAAGGGTAAAAGGGAAGAGTGAAACCAGGGGAGGGAAGGGGAGGGGAAGAGGGGACTATGGGAGGGGAGGGGAGCAGATAGAAGGTTACCAGAGAGGGGAGGGGAGGGGGAGAGGAGATAATGTTACCAGAGAGGGGAGGGGAGGGGAAGAGGGGACTACTGGAGGAGGGAGAAAGGTTACAGAGGGGAGGAGAGGGAGGAAAAGAGGAGACTATTGGAGGGGAGGGGAGAGGAGAGAAGGTTACCAGAGAGGGGAGGGGAGGGGAAGAGGGGACTATTGGAGGGGAGGGGAGGGGGAAGGTGACTATGTGAAAGGATGGAGGAGACACTGATAAGTTGAGGGAGGGGAGGGGAGGGGAAAGTGGGTGATCAGGAGAGGGGAGGAAAGACACGTTGATCAGAAGGGAAGGGGGAGAGCGACTGACAGACGGGGAGGAGGGAGAGGGGAGGATAACCAGAAGAAGGGAGAAGGGAGCAGGTTACCAGGTTAGGGGAAGGGTAGGAGAAAGAGGAGAGATCTGAGGGTACAGGGAGGAGAGGGTGACCATGGGAGGGGAGGGAAGCGAGACTGACCCTCTATAACAAGGCTTGGCAGAAAGGGAGAGCAAGTGAGTGAGATCCCTATCCCGTGCTCCTGACTGAGTGATCAGGAGAGCGCTGCAGAGAGGGATGAAGGGAGCCACTGTGTTCGGTGTTAAAGGCTTGACGGAGTGACTGCCTGGCTGGAGGTCGCATTCTCAGACGCGGTCGGCGGAGGGGGGTGTGTGCTTTGGGGTGCTGGAGGGCGTGTGTGTGTGTGTGGGGGGTGGGGGGTGGGAGGAGAATGGAAGGGGACTGTCTTCCTTCTCCCCACCTGTAATGCCTGTCACCACTAACCCCTTCCTCTTATTATACCCTTGAAAAAAAAAAAGTGTTTGTGGGACGGAGGGAGAGGAGGGGTTTATGTGTGTGTCAGGGGTGAGGGGGATGGAAGGGACATCTTTCCTCTCTCCCCACCTGTGTACCTTTCACTCGACTTGCCCCTTCCCTCTTCTTACTCTATGAAAAAAAAAAAGGAGTGATATTTATGGGACGGAAGGAGAGGAGGGTTTATGTGTGGGCGGGGTGCGTTGAGTAGGCTGTGTGTAACGTGTGTGTGTGTGTGTGTGTGTGTGTGTGTGTGTGTGTGTGTGTGGTGAGTGTGGTTCACCAATAGATGCGGCGTTACAGGCAGCTGCGGCGGCCGGCAAACTGCGGTTCTTCAAGAGACTTATTGAAGTGTGTGTGCGTGGGTGTGTGTGTATGAGAGAGAGAGAGAGAGAGAGAGAGAGAGAGAGAGAGAGAGAGAGAGAGAGAGAGATCATCTTGGTCTATTTGTAAATTAATGCAAGCGTTCTTCTTGAGATAGAGAGAGAGAGAGAGAGAGAGAGAGAGAGAGAGAGAGAGAGAGAGAGAGAGAGAGAGAGAGAGAGAGAGAGAGAACCAAAGGAAGGAAAATTCTGCATCATCTTGGTCTGTTTGTAAAATTAATGCAAGCGTTCTTCTTGACCTTTATTGAATGCACACACACACACACACACACACACACACACACACACACACACACACACACACACACACACACACACATACACAGTTCTCTTCCCTTAACTCTTTTATCTTAGTATTTCTCTCTCCAACGCATCGCCTCAGGGTACCTCTCCTCCTTCCACTCCTCCTCCTCCTCCTCCTCCTTCTGAGGGAGATAATGCTGCCATGCGATGGGATTAGCAAGGGCAGTCAAGAGCCACAGTCACATCCTCTTCTTCTTCCTCCTCCTCCTTCTCTTTCTCATCCTTCTCCCCTCTTCCTTATCTTCCTGTATGAAGTCCATCATTCTTCTCCCTTCTCTTCCAACTATATCTCCTCTGTTGTTTATTCCTCCTATTTTTCTTTTCTTGTTGTCATATCTTTTCATTTTTCCTCTTCCTCCTCCTCCTCCTGCTCCCTCCTGCTCCTCTTTCATCCTCATAGATTTCTCATTTTCTTCTCCATTCTTCCCCCAAACCTTTGTACCCTTAAACACACCTCCACACCCACACACACACACACACACACACACACACACACACACACACACACACACACACACACACGCACACACACACACACATTAATATTGACACACACACACACACACACTTTTTTTTTGTGTGTGTTTAGGCATGTCCTGCTGACCACTTCCATTTCCTTCCCTCACTTCCTTCCCTCCCTTCATTCCTCCTCCTCCTTCACCTCTTCCTGTATCGCTTTCTTTCCTCCTTCATTCTCTCTTTTCTCTCCAAATGTCATTCCTTCTCTCTCTCTCTCTCTCTCTCTCTCTCTCTCTCTCTCTCTCTCTCTCTCTCTCTCTCTCTCTCTCTCTCTCTCTCTCTCTCTCTCTCTCTCTCTCTCTTCATGTCCTCCTCCCTCGCTTAACTCATTTACTTTTATCTTTCTCTTCCCTTTATTTATTTTTACTCCACCTCTGTTCCTTCCTTCCTTACTTCCTTCCTTCGCTTCTCTTCTCCGTCCTTCCATTTGTTTGTTTTCCTGAGTTAAAAATTGTTTATGAAATATGAACACGTTAGAGGAGGGAGGGAGAGGA
>NC_066512.1:29028435-29030935 GCF_024679095.1 Eriocheir sinensis
CCGGGCTACCACAGTTTACCTTCCCCAGGTATCCCCAGGCACACATTTATTTAACGAACTAACGAGGAGCATACTCCAGGAGGCGCATCGCTTCACTCATCCGCCAACTCAATCCCAGATGGTCAACGCGGGCAAGCCTCCACGCAGCTGCCCTTCCCATTCTGACCCCCTTCAAGGACCGATCGGCTTGACCTATCCATGAGTTACGTGGGCGTCCCTTCTGTCCCTCCACTCAGGGTTGTCTCGTACAGAAACAACAACAAAAATGGATAAGATAAAAACTAAACCAAGTGCTCCAGGCCAATAAAAAAAAAGAGGTGTGGGTCCCTTACCTGAACCTGACGCAGCCGGAGTTGGCGGGCGGCGCGGTCCACAGCACCTGGATTTCGCTTTTGGGGATGGCGGAGGTCTGCGTGATGGCGTTGGGGCAGTCGTCGGAGTGCATGGTGAAGGCGTCCCCGTACAGCTGTGAGGGGGAGGGGAGGAGAGGAGGGGGGGATTATAGTTGTGGTGGTGACATTGGTGGGGGTGATGGTGATGTGAATGGTTGGGGAGAGTGGTGAACGGGTGTGGGCGGTGGTGGTGGTGGTGGTAGGTGGTGGTATAGAGAACATTGAAAAGAGAAAAAGAACGAGGAAAAGGAGGAGGAGGAAAAGAAGGATGAGGTGGTAGCGATGGTGATGGTGGTGATGGGTGGGGAGGCTGATTAATGTGGTGGTGGTGATGGGTAGTGGTAGTAGTGGTGATGGTGGTGGTGACGGATGGAAAGGGCAAGGAGGTGGTTAGTGAAATGGTGGTGGTGTAGAGGTGGTGGTGATGTTGGATGGGTGGGGAGGGTGGTGAGAGTGGTGATGTGGAGTGGTGTGGATGCGTGGTGATGGTGGTGTAGGGGGTGGTGGTGAGGTTGGGGGTGATGATCCTGATACTACTACTACTACTACTACTACTACTACTACTACTACTACTACTACTACTACTACTACTACTACTACTACTACTACTAATAATAATAATACAACTGTGTGATAAATTTTCTTGCCTCGCCAAAATGACTTTCCATTAATTATAATTAGTTTTAAAAGTTTCAATTTTATTAAACTTTTGAAAGACGGCATGTGGAGGCTCTACTCTCTCTCTCTCCCCCCACCCATTCATCTCCTCTCGTATTATTTGATGGCCTCTCTCTCTCTCTCTCTCTTGCAAAATTATCTTAATTCTTAGCTCCTTACTTTCCTTAACTAAGTTCCTCCTCCTCCTCCTCCATTCCTCCTCCTCCTCCTCCTCTTCTTCCTCCTCCTCCTCCTCTATCTTCCTCCCATTCTTCTTCCTGCCTTTGTCTCCCTCATTTTCTCTTGTTATTTATCTCTGACCTTTCTCTTCCCATTCTCTGTCTTTCCTCCATTCTCATCTTCCCGCCCTCCCTGCCTCCCTCCCTCCCTTCCTTCATCCCTGGCTCCCTCTCTCTCTGGGTCCTTCCTTCCATTTCACCCTCCCTCCTTTCCCTCCCTTCATCCTTGCCTTCCTCTCTCCCTCCATCCCTCCCTCCTTTCCTTCCTCCATCTCTCCAAGCCTCCTCCCTTCCTCCCTTCCTTCATCCCTGGCTCCTCTCTCTCTGGGTCCTTCCTTCCATTTCACCCTCCCTCCTTTCCCTTCCTTCATCCTTGCCTTCCTCTCTCCCTCCATCCCTCCCTCCTTTCCTTCCTCCATCTCTCCAAGCCTCCCTCCCTCCCTCCCTCCCCTCTCCCTTCCTTCATCCCTGGCTCCCTCTCTCCCTGGGTCCTTCCTTCCATTTCTCCCTCCCTCCTTTCCCTCCCTTAATCCTTCCTCCTCTCTCCCTCTGTCCCTCCTTCCTTTCCTTCCTCAATCTCTCCAAGCCTCCCTCCCTTCCTTCATCCCTGGCTCCCTCTCTCCCTGGGTCCTTCCTTTCATTTCTCCCTCCCTCCTTTCCCTCCCTTCATCCTTGCCTTCCTCTCTCTCTCTGTCCCTCCCTCCTTTCCTTCCTCCATCTCTCCAAGCCTCCCTCCCTCCCTCCCCTCTACTTTCCTTCATCCCTGGCTCCCTCTCTCTCTGGGTCCTTCCCTCCATATCTCCCTCTCTCCTTTCCCTCCCTTCATCCATGCCTTCCTCTCTCCCTCTCTCCCTCCCTCCTTTCCTTCCTCAATCTCTCCAAGCCTCCCTCCCTTCCTTCATCCCTGGCTCCCTCTCTCTCTGGGTCCTTCCCTCCATATCACCCTCCCTCCTTTCCCTCCCTTCATCCTTGCCTTCCTCTCTCCCTCTGTCCCTCCTTCCTTTCCTTCCTCCGTCTCTCCATGCCTCCCTCTCCTTTATACTTCATTATTTCTAATTTTACCGCCACAACCTTTTTCTTTCTCTCACTTTCTCCTTTTTTCCCTTCACTATTTTCTCTCAGGCATTTCTTTTTTTTCTTTCTTTGTGTTTTTTTCTTCCTTCTTTCCTTCTCTCTGGTATTTTGCTTTTTCCTTTTCTTCTTCCTCTTTGA
>NC_066512.1:29035935-29048435 GCF_024679095.1 Eriocheir sinensis
TCCTCATCCTCCTACTACTACTACTGCTGCTACTACTACTACTACTACTACTACTACTACTACTACTACTACTACTACTACTGCTGCTGCTGCTGCTCTTTTCTCTTTTAACCACTTTTCATCTTTCTTTTAACTTTCACACTTGGTTTTCTTCCTCGATATAATGAAGAAAGGAATGACAAGCCCGAAGTTTTAAGTGTAGGAAGCAGGGACGGATGAAAGAGAGGAGGAGGAGGAGGAGGAGGAGGAGGAGGAGGAGCAGGAGGAGGAAGAGGAGGAGAAGGAGGATAGAAAAAAAAGGATGAGGAGATGGAGGAGAAAGAGAAGAAAAGGAGGTTAGTTCGAGTCCTGGAAGGTGAATCTCTCTCTCTCTCTCTCTCTCTCTCTCTCTCTCTCTCTCTCTCTCGCGCTCTACTGGGATAAAGAGAAAGGTCAAGTTAAGTATTCTGTATCATGCCTGAGAGAGAGAGAGAGAGAGAAGAAAAATGGAGAAGTTTCTGTTGAGTTCATGCATCTCGTACGCTCATGTGTGTGTGTGTGTGTTTGTGTGTGTGTGTGTGTGTGTGTGTGTGTGTGTGTGTGTGTGTGTGTGTGTGTGTGCGTGCGTGCGTGTGTGTGTGTGTGTGTGTGTGTGTGTGTGTGTGTGTGTTTTCAACGCTAAAGCGTTTATTTCTTTGGCGTTTATTTTTGTATTTTCAATCTTTCCTTTATTGTTTTCCTATTTTTAATGTAACTAATATATCTTCAGTCTATGTCTTGAGGATGCTACAAATATCGTGACACAAGTTTCGTGGGCCTCTTCGAATGTCTTATGTACCCGTCTCAGTTTATATTTCTCCGTGGTGCAGTGGTTAGCTTGCCTAGCTACAAATTCGTGGCCCGGGCTCGAATTCCGGCCCGGCAGTCGGTGTGCAGACCTCCCAGCTGGTTGTTAATCTTCCCTTTCAGACTGGTGGACAAATGGGTACCTGGGGACACCTGGGGAAGATAAACTGTGGTAGCCCCCACCTAGCCTGCCGGCACTACAGGCAGCACCTAAAAAATAAATGAATAAATATGATAAAATAAATAAACCAAATAAAAAAATCAACCCAGAACTCACACTTGCCCTGTGTCCCGGGGTGATGGGTTCTTATCTCCCAGCACATGCATAAGGGTCAATGTAATGGAGATAAGCACCGAGGCAGCGCGCAGCTATAGCGTATGTCTATAACTTTGCCTTTTACATTTCAGTTCTGTTTTTTTTTCTGTTTATCTTTATTTTAGTGTAACGGTAACACTGCTTTAATGTGTGTCTGGAAGGTGCTGCAGATATCGGGGTGAAAGTTCCTTTAAGTTGCTTTACTTTAGGAGCAGCGAGTAGCGGGCTTTTTTTTTTATTATTGTTTTCTTTTTTTGTTGCCCTTGAGCTGCCTCCTTTGTTGTAAAAAAAAAAAAAAAATCCACTTATTAGACAGTCTTGTATGATTCCCTTTTTAGTTTTATCTGTTTTCTCTGTTTTCCTATTTATTTCTGCTTTAACCCGTCCGCTGCGACTGGCACGGATTTTGCCTTCACTGGTAGCCTGTTAACACACACTCCCCGGTCTTTCTCTGCCCATGTAGTGGATAGTGGAGTGTTTCCCATGTGGTATTGGTATGCTGGATTTCCCCTCCAAATTTGCATGGCTTTACATTTTTCTCCATTGAATTGTAGCAGCCACTTTCTGTTCCATTCCTGTAGCTTGGTGATGTCTTCTTGTAAGAAATCCGCAGTCAAGGGGTTAAGGTAACCGTAATCCATTTTCAATTTGAGTGTCTTGAAGGTGCAACAAATATCATGAAACATACAGGGTTCCGTCAGCCAAATGGACAGTCCTATGTAGCTCTCTTTTTAGTTTCATCTGTTTTCTCTATCCATTTATCTTTCTTTTATGTAAGTGTAATGCATCTTCAATCTTTGTTTCCTCGACCTCCTACAAATATGACGATACAATCATCCGCCGGCCACTTTGATAATCTTACATAGTTCGCTTCTCAGTTTTCTTCTTTTTACTCAATTTGTTATTATTGTTTTTATGTAAGTGTAATGCATCTTCAGTCTGTGTTTCCTCGGCCTACTTAAAATATCATGGTAACAAATCTCCACCGGCCACTTGGACAGTCTTATGTAGCTTCCTTTTTAGTTTTCTCTTTTTTTACACTGTTTTGTTCTATTTAATTTTGCTTTAATGTAAGTATAATGCATCTTGAGTTAGTGTTTCCTCGACCTCCTAGAAACATCCAGATACAAGTTTCCTCCAGCCACTTTGCAACTCTTACGCAGCTCCCGTTTCCCCCGTTTCCCCGTTTCCCCCGTTTCCCCCGTTTCCCCCGTTTCCCCGTTTCCCCCGTTTCCCCGTTTCCCCCGTTTCCCCCATTTCAGTTTCCTCGGCCCTCGGATAAAAGAGTGACATTCAATATTCACCGCGCGATATATCACGCGTTAGAATTTTTACTCGGGATGATAAAGTATTTTTACAGAGTTTCTTTCCCTGAGCTTTTATGCTACATGATGATGGAGTGGAGGGAGGGAGAAGAGAGGGTATTGTGAGGGTTGTGGAGGTGGAACAAAGCACAGCACAATCATACGAACGTGAGGGATGTGTGGCAGACCAATGAACCTTATGTGTTATGTAATGATAAAGATAAATTTAAAAAGAGGAAAATAAAAACAGAGAAGGTTGTGGGAATAGAAAGCTGGATAAGAACATTGGGAGTCTGAAAAAGGGCAGTAGACATACACAGGAAGGAAGGAAGGAAGGAAGGAAGGGAGGAGGATGAGGAGGAGGAGGAGGATTATCAGGATGAGAATGAGGAGGAGGAGGAGGAGACGTGATAGAGGAAGGGTTTGAATTTATCTAACCTTTCCTTGGAGGTATCTATCGTATTGACACTCACCACATGATTGCCAGGCCTGTTCCACTCATCCACCACTCTGTTAGTATTGGCACTCACCACATGACTGCCAGGCCTGTTTCACTCATCCGCCACTCTGTTAGTATTGGTACTCACTACATGACTGCCAGGCCTGTTTCACTCATCCGCCACTCTGTTAGTATTGGTACTCACTACATGACTGCCGGGCCTGTTTTAATCATCCACCATTCTGTTAGTAAAAGAATTCTTGCCTATGTCTTTATCGAATCTGCATCTATTATTTTACCTCGAACCCATTACTACGTGTCTTACTCTGCTCTCATACCAACAGAACCCTACCAACATCTCCCTTATCAAAGAACCTCATCCATTAATAAATTTGAATACAGAAAAGAGAATACGAGAAAGACAATATTCGCAAAGTGATTTGAAGCGAAAGAGGAAAGGAAAGGGAAAAAATAATATACAGGATGATCGAGGAGTTAATGTATGCAAATTGACTGCAAAAGGAAGGAAGGAGGAAGGAAGAAAGAGAGAGAGAAAGGAGGAGGAGGAAGGAAAAACAGAGGCGAGGAAAGTGGTTGATGTAGCTAATGCACTAAGAGGGGAAGCGAGAGAGAGAGAGAGAGAGAGAGAGAGAGAGAGAGAGAGAGAGATGAGAAGAGTTATATATTTAGTTAGCGCAAGAAGCTAAATTTCTAAGAGAGGAAGAGGAGAAAGAAAGAGGAGGAGGAGGAGGAGGAGGAGGTCAGGGAGGTGGCGGAAGAGGCTTAAGAGGAATGAAGAAAGAAGAGACGGATGAAGAGGGAAATAGAATGGACGGTAGGTAAGCTGCTTTGAGGAGGAGGAGGAGGAGGAGGAGGAGGAGGAGTGTGAAGAGGAAGAAGAATAAGAAGAAGAAATAGAAGAAAAAGAAAAGGAAGATGTGTAACAAGAAAAAGATAAAGAAAATAACAAGAAAAAGAAAAAGAAGAAGAAGAAGAAGAAGAAGAAGATGAAGATATAAAGTGAGAAGGAGAAGTAGAAAAAGAGGAAGGAAACGAGGGAAAGAATGAACATATAGGAAGGAAGGAAGGATGGAAGGAAGTCGAAGGAGTTTAATGGAAAGAAAAAAAGAAAACAAGAAAAAACATAAACCAAAATTAAAAAAGCATGAATAAAGGTCACACGGAATTAAAACGAGAGAAAAAAGAGAAAAGAAAAGGAAGTAGGAAGGAAAGATAACTGAAAAAGATCTAAAAGGAAAGTAAATACAAATAGAGGCATGAAGGAAAACAAGAAAGTAAAAAAAAAATGAGAAACGAAAAAAAATAAAGAAGCAAAATTAAAAAAGGCTATGCAGGAAGGAAGGAAGGAAGGAAGGAAGGGAAGAAATGAAGGAGAGAAGGAAGGAAGGAAGGAAGGAAGGAAAGAAATGAAGGAGAGAAGGAAGGAAGGAAGGGAAGAAATGAAGGAGAGAAGGAAGGAAGGAAGGAAGGGAAGAAATGGAGGAGAGAAGGAAGGAAGGAAGGAAGGAAGGGAAGAAATGAAGGAGAGAAGGAAGGAAGGAAGGAAGGAAGGAAGGAAAGAAAGAAATGAAGGAAAGAAGGAAGGAAGGGAAGAAATGAAGGAGAGAAGGAAGGAAGGAAGGAAGGAAAGAGAGGGCGAGGGAAGAAGGAGGAAAAAAGAGTATGATTTATGTTAGCATAAAACAAAACAAAAGAGGAGTTTTGGAAGAAAAGAGGAAGGAAAGAGAAGAGGTAAGGAGGAGGTAAAGGAGGAAGAAGAAGCAGAAGCAGAAGCAGAAGCAGAAGAAGCAGAAGAAGAAGAAGAAGAAGCAGAAACAGAAGAAGAAGAAGAAGAAGAAGAAGAAGAAGAAGAAGAAGAAGAAGAAGAAGATAAAGTTAAGAATAGTAAGTGGAGGAGGAGTCAGAGCAAGAGGAGGAGGAGGAGGAGGAGGAGGAGGAGGAGGAAGAGTCGGAGGAGGTGAGAGAAAGAAGGAATCTGAGTTATTGTCAGAGTTGGAATCGGAATCAGAATCAGAGAAGAAGAAGAAGAAAAAAATGAAGAAAAACAAAAACAGGAAGAAGAGGAAATAGAACAACAACAACAACAACAACAACAACAACAACAACAACAACAACAACAACAAGAAAAAGAAGAACAGGGAGGAGTAGGAGGAGAAGGCTTAGTAGTAGGAGGAAAAGGCAGAGAGGAGAGAGGACGAAGAAAGGCGTAGCAGTGGAGCGTGTTTTCTGGCCTGTGTGTGTTCGTCTGAGTGAATAAGTGAGACAAGAAGAACACAAAGAAGAACAAGAAGAAGAACAAGAAAAAGAAGCAACAGAACAAGACGGAGAAGAGGAGGCGTAGAAGAAGGAGAGGCGAGGCGAGGCAAGGCACAGCAATGGAGCGTGTTTTCTGGCCTGTGTGTGTTCGTCTGAGTGAATAAGTGAGGCAAGAAGAACAAAAAGAAGAACAAGAAGAAGAACAAGAAAAAGAAGCAACAAAACAAGACGGAGAAGAGGAGGCGTAGAAGAAGGAGAGGCCAGGCGAGGAAAGGCACAGCAATGGAGCGTGTTTTCTGGCCTGTGTGTGTTCGTCTGAGTGAATAAGTGAGACAAGAAGAACAAAAAGAAGAACAAGAAGAAGAACAAGAAAAAGAAGCAACAGAACAAGACGGAGAAGAGGAGGCGTAGAAGAAGGAGAGGCGAGGCGAGGCAAGGCACAGCAATGGAGCGTGTTTTCTGGCCTGTGTGTGTTCGTCTGAGTGAATAAGTGAGACAAGAAGAACAGAGAAGAACAAGAAGAAGAACAAGAAAAAGAAGCAACAGAACAAGACGGAGAAGAGGAGGCGTAGAAGAAGGAGAGGCGAGGCGAGGCAAGGCACAGCAATGGAGCGTGTTTTCTGGCCTGTGTGTGTTCGTCTGAGTGAATAAGTGAGACAAGAAGAACACAAAGAAGAACAAGAAAAAGAAGCAACGGAGCAAGACGAAGAAGAGGGGGCGTAGAAGGAGGAGAGGCGAGGCGAGGGAAGGCACAGCAATGGGGGGTGTTTTTTGGCCTGTGTGTGTTCGTCTGCGTGAATGAGTGTTTGAGACAAATTTAGTGCTGATTGAACTCTTTAGCTTCACCGGGAATGGCTTCAGCACCAGCACCACTTTGAAGAAGAGGAGGAGGAGGAGGGCAAAGTGTTGGGGGGGGAGGAGAGGAGGAGGAGAAGGTGGAGAGGTGTGAGAGGTGAGGAGGAGGAGGAGGAGGAGGAGGAAAGAAGAAGAATAGAACGTGTGGGGTGAAAGGAAGAGAAAGTTTTATTTGGAAAGGGGGAGAAGAAGGAGGAGAGAGAGAAGAGAAAGAGAGAGAAGAGAGAGAGGGAGGAGAGAGAGAGAGAGAGAGAGAGAGAGAGAGAGAGAGAGAGAGAGAGAGAGAGAACGTTAAAGGAGGTAGGAGAGAGAATTGAATTTGAAAAGGAGAGGAGGAGGAAAAAAGAAGAAAAGGGAGGAGGTTAGAGAGGAGAGAGGAAGAGAGGATTGAATGTAAGAAGGGGGAGAAGAGAGGAAGGAGAAGAAGTGGGATGGAGAAAGAAGAAGGAAGAAGAAGAGAAGAGAATGTTAGAGAAGGAGAACACACACACACACACACACACACACACACACACACACACACACACACACACACACACACACACACACACACACGCGCGCGAAAGAAGGTTCTCTCGAAGTGGTGTTTTTGGCATAAGTTGAGTTAGTCGAAGTCAGGAGCAAGAACAACAGTAACAGCCTTAAACTTATAATGGACGCGAGAGAGAGAGAGAGAGAGAGAGAGAGAGAGAGAGAGAGAGAGAGAGAGAGAGAGAGAGAGAGATAATTAGTAAAGTTTTAATGGATGAGGGATAGATAGAAGATAGATAGATAGATAGATAGATGGATAGATATATAGATAGGTAGACGAATGGAATGAGAAGGAGTAGAGAAGGAGGAGAAGGTGGAAGAGTAGAGAGAAAGAAGAGAATTTGGATGAGGAGAGGAAAAGAGGAGATAGAAGAGGAGAAGGAAAGAGAATAGAAGGGGAGAGATTAACAGACAGAGAAGACGGATAAACAGACAAGCTGGTAGACATGTTTTTTTCTTTAGATTTTCATTTCTTTTTCTTCTTTTCTTCATCCTCTTCTTCTTCCTCCTCCTCCTCCTCATCCTCTCTATCAACACCTGCTCGCTTCTTCATCTCTCTTCACCTGCCAATCTCTATCACTCATTTATTCCTTATATTTTATCTCACCCTACTTCGCCTATACGCCACCCTGCCACTCTACCACTCATCCACTCTGTTGCCCTGTATTCCTACCACCCTGTCACTCTTAAACCTGTTAATCTGCCTGCCAGCAATGATACTCTTCTAACAAGTAAGTTTTCACCTTGTCTATTTTTCATTTTTTGCACCTTGTTATAATGAATGCCATCGTGCCACTCATCCACTCTATTGTCCTGTCATCCTGCCACTCTATTACCCTGCCGCCCTGTCAGTCTCCCAGTCTTCCAGCATTGCCAACCTTCCCTCCGCCGGCTGAACACACGCGTCCAAGCTTAGTGGTGATGCGTGATAAACTCTACGGTGATTGCTTCCCAGGTTTTATTTACTCCGGCCACTGGTTCTATATATCTCGTGTGTGTGTGTGTGTGTGTGTGTGTGTGTGTGTGTGTGTGTGTGTGTTTGCTTTTGTGTAAAAGAGATGGACAAAGAGTAGGAATAATAGACATATTGACAAAAGAAAAAAATACAGTTCGGTAAATAAATAGGAACAAAGAGAGAGAGAGAGAGAGAGAGAGAGAGAGAGAGAGAGAGAGATACATACATACATACATTTTACAGACAGACAGACAGACAGTTAGGCAGACAAAGGGATAGACAAAGAGAGAGCGATTGAAATTGAGCTCAACGACAGAAGCAAGAGGAGGTGAAAGACGATTACATGGAGGAGGAGGAGGAGGAGGAGGAGGAGGAGGGGAGGGTGGGTGGATGAGCGGCTTCACAAAACAGGGTGTCGCAGAAGTACGTGGCAATGCGTCGACAGGGTACAATTTGGGTGCGTGGAAGGGGAGGCGAGAGGTCGGATGGCTGGTGCAGAATAAGAAACGGTGCGTGTGTGTGTGTGTGTGTGTGTGTGTGTGTGTGTGTGTGTGTGTGTGTGTGTGTGTGTGTGTGTGTGTGTATGTGTTAGCTTGACCGGGTCGTGCAAAGTAAACATGAGACAAGTAGTAAACGAAGTAGATGAAGGCAGGGCTTGAAAGTACCAGAAGGAGAAGGAGGGTAGCAGTAGTAGTAGTAGTAGTGGTAGAAGAAGTAGTAGTAGTAGTAGTAGTAGTAGTAGTAGTAGTAGTAGCAGCAGCAGTAGCAGTAGTAGTAGTAGTAGTAGTAGTAACAGACAGAAGTACTTCAAGACATTCAAGATAAAAAAAGTTTCAGAAATACACTCAGGAAACGAGGCGAGAATTGGTAGCGTGTGCATTTGTTGGAGTGGGAAGGAGCACAAAAAAGACCTGCAAAAAGTGTGGTGGTGGTGATTACAGAGCTGAAAATAGAGCTGGAATCAGAAAAAAAGAAAAGGAGGAGTTACAAAAAAAAAAGAATAGTGTTACAGAGCTGGAAATAGTGCAGCAAAAATAGAGCCGGAAATAAAAAAACAAAAAAAAAGGAAGAATTACAGAGAAAGAATAATGTTACAGAGCTGGAAATAGTGAAGCAAAAATAGAGCAGGAAGGAGAAACAAGAAAAGGGAGAGTTACAGAGGAAGAATGATGTTACAGAGCTGGAAATAGTGGAGCAAAAATAGAGCAGGAAGGAGAAACAAGAAAAGGGAGAGTTACAGAGAAAGAATAATGTTACAGAGCTGGAAATAGTGGAGCAAAAATAGAGCAGGAAGGAGAAACAAGAAAAGGGAGAGTTACAGAGAAAGAATGATGTTACAGAGCTGGAAATAGTGGAGCAAAAATAGAGCAGGAAGGAAAAACAAGAAAAGGGAGAGTTACAGAGAAAGAATGATGTTACAGAGCTGGAAATAGTGGAGCAAAAATAGAGCAGGAAGGAAAAACAAGAAAAGGGAGAGTTACAGAGAAAGAATGATGTTACAGAGCTGGAAATAGTGAAGCAAAAATAGAGCAGGAAGGAGCAAACATAGTCCTGGAAATATAAGGTTGTATAAGAAGACATTTCACCGCCCAAGAACATATATTTGACAAGGCTTTCGTAGGAGTTGTGGGCATTTCCAGGAGTAGTTTTATGACCCTGGTGGTAGTTTGACCCCTCCTCTTTACCATGAACCTAAAGAAACACTCATTAGAACCCGACTGACCCCCTCTTTGACCTTTAGAAATACCTGATGTGAGAAGCAAAAGTGTCTTATTATACCAACCATAGTCTTGTCGATGCTAATAAAAGAGAGTAGTACAAAATAATGTAATAAAACAGAGTAGTACAAAAAATAAAGTCTCACAGTAAGTCGCATGGAAAACTGAATCCTGGGTCCTAAAAGATGATTTTTTTGTTTTTATTTTTTTCCCTTGTTCTTTTTTTTTTCGTTACTGTAAAGAAGGAAAGTAGAGAACAAACGAGAGATGCAGGAAAAAAATAAATGTTAGTTCACTTTTAATTTCTGTCTCATCGGTACTGATTTTTAAGACTCCCAATGTTTTGTTTTCTTTTCCATCTCATTAACTTTCCTCCTTCTACCTCCATCCTTCTTTCTTCCATTCCCTTTTCTCCCATCCTTCCATCCCTCTTCTCTCATCCTTCTTTATTCCATTGCTTCTTGTGCTTATCCTTTCATCCTCCTTTCTTCCATTCCTTCTTCTTCCATCCTTCCATCCTTTTTTCTTCCATTCCTTCTTCTTCCATCCTTCCATCCTTCTTTCTTCCATTCTTTCTATTCCCATCCTTCCATCCCTCTTTCTTCCATTCTTCCATCCTTCTTTCTTCCATTCTTTCTACTCCCATCCTTTGAATTCCGCCCAAAGTTACTTCCCTTGCTTCCCTTCATCGCCATTTTCATGCTAACTGCTCATCTGAACGTGCGAACTGCCCGCCTCCTCCCCTCCAGCGGCCTCGGTAGCTACTCCTGTTCATAAATAGCCTCCGTTTGTCTGTATTTCCTCCTCCCGTCGACTTAAACGCTGGCAAGGAGAGAGCATCAAGGCACCTCCGGAACCTGATTGACCGGGCCACTTCGAAATTCCTGTCTCCTTTGTTTTGCGAGTATTGTTTCGTTTATTGCCAATCTTCTGTCCTTGAAATTCCCAGTGTTGCTTTTCTTCCTATTTTTCTATCGCTATTTTCATTTGTTTTATTTTCCTTTTCCTTCTCAACTTTCCTCCACTTTCTTCCTCCCTTCATTTGAACTTGCTAACTGCCTGCCTCCTCCTCCTTCCCTTTCCACCTTTTCTATTGTTATTTTCATTTATTTTCTTTTTATTTTCCTTCTCAACTTTCCTCCACTTTCTTCCTCTCTTCATCTGAACTTGCTAACTGCCTGCCTCCTCCTCCTCCTTCCCTTTCTATCTTTTCTATCGCTATTTTCATGATAATTGTTTTACTTTCCTCTTCCTCTTCAGCCTCTCGTATTTATTCCTCTTCCTCTCGTTCTTCCCCTCTTCATCTGAACTTGCTAACTGCCTACCTCCTCTTCCTTCCCTTTCTACCTTTTCTATCGCTATTTTCATGAATTGTTTTACTTTCCTCTTCCTTTTCAACCTCTTGTATTTATTCCTCTTCGTCTCGTTCTTCCCCTCCTCATCTGAACTTGCTAACTGCCTGCTTCCACCCCTCCCTTCCACGACCTCTCTACTATAATGCAGAAATAGCCTCCGTTCGTCTGTATTTCCTCCTCCCGTCGACTTAAACGCTGGCAAGAGGAGAGCATCAAGACACCTTCGGAACCTGAGTAAGGTTGAAACTCCTCCTGTCCTCTCATTTTGCTTTCTGTGAGTATCATTTTGTGGACCTCTTTCTGTTTATATTTTAGCCTTGGACTGTTTCGTTATTGAAAAAGAAAGTGAGGAAGCAATGTGTAGCTGAGTGAAGGAAGGAAGGAAGGAAGGGGGGAGGGAGGAAAGAAGGAAGGAAGGAAGGCTGAGTTAAGGAAGGAAGGAGAGAAGCGTAGGAATGAATGAAGAAAGGAAGGAAACAAGGAAGGAACGAAAGGGAGATTTAGGATATCATAGTGGCCGTAAAAGGAGAGGACAGTGAGGAAGTCAAGTGTAGCTGTGTAAAGGAGTGAATGAATGAAGGAATGAAGGCAAGAATGAAGGAAGTGAAAAAGACGAAAAGGGAAAACATGATGCAGGGGAAAAGATATTAGAAGCATTGAGTAAAATATGACCGAGGTAAAATATATTAGAAGCATTGAGTAAAATATGACAGAGGGAAAATATATTAGAAGCATTGAGTAAAATATGACAGAGGGAAAATATATTAGAAGCATTAAGTAAAATATGACAGAGGGAAAATATATTAGAAGCATTGAGTAAAATATGACCGAGGTAAAATATATTAGAAGCATTGAGTAAAATATGACAGAGGGAAAATATATTAGAAGCATTGAGTAAAATATGACAGAGGGAAAATCAGGGAAGAAAGGAAAGGAAATAAATAATGGCTGTACCGATAAACAAGAAAGATGAACCACAGTGAGACGGAAATTATGACAGAGGGAAACTTGGCAAATAAAGAGGAGAAAAGAAGTCATGAATACAATAATAATGAAGGATGGAGGAGAGAGAGAAGGAGGGAAGAAATGGGAAGTCGAGCACAACAATGGAAAACTAAAGAAATAAAGAGAATAAAAAGAAATAACGAATATGATAATGAAGGAGGGAGGAAAGGTGGGAAGAAAAGTCAAGTAAAACGGAAGCAAACTAAAAATTAATAAGTAATAAACGTGCCAATGAAGGAGGGAAGAATAGGAAGGAGGAGGAAGGAAGAAAAGTGAATGCATAGTAATGGGAAGAAGCGTAACAAAGGAAGACACAAGGAAGAAGGAAGGGAAGGAGGTATTAAACAAAAAGAGGGAAGGCAAAGTACAGAAGAAGGATTAGTGGATGAAGGAAGGAAGGAAGGAAGGAAGGAAGGAAAGGTCCAGGAGAAGGGTACGTGGGTGTAGGTCGGAAGGGAAGTAGGACAGAGAGAGAGAATGAATGATGGAAAGAAGGAAGGAAAGAAAGAAGAAATAAAGGAAAGAAGAAAGGAAATGAAAGAGGAGGAGTGAAGGAAGGAGGGAAGGAAGAAAGGGAGAGAGAGAGAGAGAGAGAGAGAGAGAGAGAGAGAGAGAGAGAGAGAGAGAGAGAGAGAGAGAGAGAGAGAAAGATAAAGTGAAATATAAAACAAGGCAAACTAAAAAAAAAAAAAAGAATCAGAAAAAGGGAAGGAACAAAAAAAATAGTGAACGTACCCGTGAAGGAGGGAAGGAAGAACGAAGAAAGGCAGAGAAGGGAACGTGGATATAGGTAGGTAGGTAGGTAGGTAGGGAGGTGCAGGCTGCTAAAAACAGGGGTGTGCGGGGAAGGTTTGTTTACAGGCTGGAGTGTGATGGAGAAGGCGGCGATGGAGAATAATGCGAGGCGTTAAAAGTTGACG